>NC_056443.1:8481037-8668537 GCF_018296145.1 Oncorhynchus tshawytscha | reverse complement strand
AATAAATTAGGCCCTAATCTCTGGATTTCTCATAACTGGGAATACAGATATGCATCTGTTGTTCACAGATACCTTTAAAAAAAGGTAGGGGCCAGTCAGTATCTGGTGTGACCACCATTTGCCTCATGCAGTGCGACACATCTCCTTCACATAGAGTTGATCAGGTGGTTGATTGTGGCTGTGCGAAGTTGCTGGATATTGGCAGGAACCGGAACATGCTGTAGTACACGTCGATCCAGAACATACCAAACGTGCTCAATGGGTGACATGTATGGTGAGTACGCAGGCCATGGAAGAACTAGGACATTTTTAGCTTCCAGGAAATGTGTACAGATCCTTGTGACATGTGGTAGTGCATTATCATGCTGAAACAGGAGGTGATATGGGTGCGGATGGGCCTCAGATTCCCGTCATGGTGTGCGTTCAAATTGTCATCGATAAAATGCACTTGTGTTCGTTGTCCATAGCTTATGTCTGCCCATACCATAACCCCATCACCACCATGTGGCATTCTGTTCACAAAGTTGGCATCAGCAAACCGCTCGCCCACATGACGCCATACACGTGGTCTGCGGTTGTGAGGCCAGTTGGATGTAATGCCAAATTCTCTAAAACGACGTTGGAGGAGGCTTACGGTAGATAAATGAACATGAATTTGGACGCTCCCTCAAAACTTGAGACATCTTGTGGCATTTTGATGTGTGACAAAACTGCACATTTTAGGGTGGTCTTTTATTATCCCGAGCACAAGGTGTGTAACGATCATGCTGTTTAGTCAGCTTCTTGATATGCCACATCTGTCAGGTGGATGGATTATCTTGGCAAAGGAGAAATACTCACTAACAGGGAAGTAAACAAATTTGAGCACAAAATTTGAGAGAAATTAGATTTGTGTGTGTACGGAACATTTCTGCGATCTTTTAATTCAGCTCATTAAATATGGGACCAACACTTTACATGTTGCGTTTATATTTTTGTAAAGTATAAAATTGTGTGAAAGTTGCTTTGTGTAACCTCAGCCTGATAATGTATTAACAGATTCTTCAAAATACAGTATAAGATTCAAGGCTTCTGACAAGTCATATAGAACTCTAAGATCTTATACAGTACCTGCTCGCCGAACATCTCATTCCATAATCCTGGACATTAATATGGAGTTGGTCCCCCCCTATGCTGCTACAACTGCCTCCACTCTGCTTGAAAGGCTTTCCATTAGATGTTGGAATATTGCTACAGGGACTTGCTTCTATTCAGCCACAAGAGCATTAGTGAGGTCGGCATTGATGTTGGGCGATTAGGCCTGGCTTGCAGTCGGCGTTCCAATTCATCCCAAAGGTGTTCAATGGGGTAGAGGTCAGCGTGCTGTGCAGGCTAGTCAAGTTCTTCCACACCGATCTCGACTAAACATTTCTGTATGGACCTTGCTTTGTGCACGGGGGCATTGTCATGCTGAAACAGGAAAGGCCTTCCCAAAACCTTTGTCACAAACTTAGAAGCACAGAATCATCTAGAATGTCATTGTATGCTGTAGTGTTAAGATTTCCCTTCAGTGGAACAAAGGGGCTTAGCATTGTGTGTGATAACTAGCACGGCTGCTGTCCGACAGTCCCATTAGTCTGGCTGATGTGAACTGCTGTTAGCCCTGTGGCCTATACCTCTCTTTCCTCTGAACTTTCCCTACCTATCAGTGTGTGTGTGTGTGTGTGTGTGGCCTGGGGTTTATGGTTTATGTTCATCAGGTGGCCCACCACTAATAATGACATACTACCCTCATGTGACCTGGGCTCAACGAGGTGTGTGAGGTCCTGTTGAGTGTGAGGCTAGGGAGCTGGGAGGCACAATGGGGAAGTCTCACTCAGGCAGAGAGGTAAGTGTTCTGGGTGATGTAGATGGATCGCTTCGTATGTAGACCAAGGACTTCCTTCCTGTACCCTGTTCTACTAAACACACAGACAAACCTTGGCACGGCCTCCCATTGTATTTCAGAGTAATATATTTTACTTTGAGTTTCCTTTTACCACTTCAGCACCCCCTAACAAGTTACTGATGACCTCAAGGGTTATTTGGTAAAGAACTAATGTAAGATCTTTCGAATTCAATTCAATTGACATTTTCACTCTGGCTTATAGCGTATTCATGAAACATCTGAAATTATTACTTTGAGTAGTATTTTATCCCTCAATTAAGTTTCTATTCCTTTGTCATTTCCACATTGATCTCCACATGATTACTCGATTGCTGGATTGTATTCAGGGCTCTATGTCAGAAGGTGGGTCCTAATCATAATTCCAGTATTTCTGTTCTCAGCAGTATGTTACCATACCTCCCCCATTGTGAATGAGCTGCTGCATTTCCATCAAGGAGAGTCTAACATGTGGTCATTATACAGACGACCCTTAATGGGGAGAGATACATATGCTATTAACTTCGACAGGCAGGCAGGCAAGTACGAGCGCACACACACACACACAAACATAGGTTGTGCTGCTATTCAAAAGGAACTAAAGGAATTTTCTTCATCCCTCCCTCCCTCCTTCCACCCTCTCTCCTCCCTTACAGCTCAGCGTTCAATACCATAGTGCCCTCCAAGCTCATCACTAAGCTAAGGACCCTGGGACTGACCACCTCCATCTGCAACTGGATCCTGGACTTCCTGACAGGCCGCCTGCAGGTGGTGAGCGTAGGCAACAACACATCTGCCACGCTAACAGTCAACACTGGGACCCCTCAGGGGTGCTTGCTTAGTCCCCTCCTGTACTCCCTGTTCACCTAGAACTGCATGGCCGTGTACGCCTCCAACACCATCATATATTGTAATTATTTCACCACTATGGCCTATTTATTGTCTTACCTCCCTTATCCTACCTCATTTGCACACACTGTATATATACTTTTTCTATTGTATTATTGACTGTATGTTTGTTTATTCCATGTGTAACTCTGTGTTGTTGTTTGTGTCTGTCACGGCTGTTGAAGGAACTGGACCAAGGTGCAGCGTGGTGGGCGTACATGTTCTTGAATAAAGAAAAGACGCCGAACAAAACAAGACACACTACAAAACAAAACCGTGACGCTTAAGGCTAAGTGCCAGAAAGAAAGTCAACTTCCCACAAACACAGGTTGGAAAAAGGTTACCCAAGTATGGTTTCCTATCAGAGTCAACGATAGACAGCTGCCCCTGATTGAGAACCATACCCGGCCAAAACATAGAAATAGAAAATCATAGAAACACAAAACATAGAATGCCCACCCCAACTCACGCCCTGACCAAACCGAGACGTTAAAAGGATCTCTAAGGTCAGGGCGTGACAGTGTCGCACTGCTTTGCTTTATCTTGGCCAGGTCTGGAACCAACAGGACCCTGAACAGCTTCTACCCCCAAGCCATAAGAACGCTAAATAGTGTGTTAAATAGTTAACCAAATAGCTACTCGGACTATCTGCTTTGACCCTTTTTTTGCAGTAACTTTGGTGACTCATCACATACACTGCTGCTACTGTATATTATCTATCCTGTTGCCTAGTCACTTTATTCCTAGTTACATGTACATATCTACCTCAATTATATTCGTACCCCTGCACATTGACTCGGTACTGTTACCCTGTGTACAGTATAACCAAGTTATCATTACTCCTTGTGTATTTATTATTACTTTTATTATTCCGTGTTATTGCTTTTCAATATTTTCTCTATTATCTTTTGAACCTGCATTGTTAGAAAGGGCCCGTAAGTAAGCATTTCACTGTTAGTCTATACCTGTTGTTTACGAAGCATGTGACGAATCAAAATGTTATTTGACATCTGTAATGTATAGGGGAGGCAGGTAGCCTAGTGGTTAGAGCATTGGGCCAGTAACCGAAAGGTTGTTGGATCAAATCCCCGAGCTGACAAGGTAAAAATATGGTGTTCTGTCCCTGAACAAGGCAGTTAACCCACTGTTCCCCGGTAGGCCATCATTGTAAGTAGAATTTGTTCTTAAAAATGTTTTAAATAATATCTCCTACTCGTTGTGTCTGCATGTGTTGCGTGCAAGAGCACAGGCTCCCTAAGGAAATTGATCTCGTTACGTTGTGTACACAAGACAAACCAACCTTCTCATCGAGATGAATGCGTAGCTGAGCATTGTTCCACTGGAGAGAACATACAGCGCTCTCTCTTGCCATTAGATTACATGAAATCTACAGGCTGAGTTTAAAGCCCTGAAATATGTGTTCCAGAGTACTTAGTGCATTCACACGCGGTTTTACAACTAGAGCTACACAGACATGGTGATGTGGATGAAAGAAGATGCTCTTTCATCTAGGCATGGGGGCTAAATTCTCCTCGATGGGTATTTTTTCCCTTTCATCACGCTTAATGTGTTTGAAATTGATTTGGAGGAGAAGAAGAAGAGAGAGGACAGAGAGATAGGGAGGAGAAGAAGAGAGAGTGAGGGCAGAAAGATAGGAGAAGGAGTAAGAGTAAGAGAAAGTCCCGAGGAGAGAGGACAGAGAGGAGATTCTTTTTTTTTTTTTACCTTTATTTAACTAGGCAAGTCATTTAAGAACAAATTCTTATTTACAATGATGGCCTACCTCGGCAAAACTCAGATGTTGCTGGGCCAATTGTGCATCGCCCTATGGGATTCACAATCACAACCAGATGTGATATAGCCTGGATTCAAACCAGGGACTGTAGTGATGCCTTGTCCTCAGGGTTTCGCCTGCAAAATCAGTTCTGTTATATCCACAGACACTATTTTAACAGTTTTAGATACTTCGGAGTGTTTTTTATCCAATACTACTGATTATATGCATGTCCTAGCTTCTGGGCCTGAGTAACAGGACATTTACTTTGGGCACGTTTGTCATCCAAATGTCAAAATACTGCCCCCTGCCCTAGAGAGGTTAAACAGCTGCCCTACTCGGGAGCCTAGATGGAGAGAGAGAAGAGAGAGATTGTAGAGAAATAGGAGTGTAAAGACGACATAGAAGGGAGTGTGTGTGTGCGTGTGCATATGTGTGTGTCAGTCACCAGATCTCAGCCCAATTGAACAAACACTTATGGGAGATTCGGGAGCGGCGCCTGAGACAGCATATTCCACGACTATAAAACAAAACACAAAAGTATGACATTTCTCATGGAAGAACGGTGTGGCATCCCACCAATAGAGTTCCAGACAGTTGTAGAATCTATGCCAAGGAGCATTGAAGCTGTCCTGGCAGCTCGTGGTGGGCCAACGCTCTTGAAGACACTTAATGTGGGTGTTTCCTTTATTTAGGCAGTTACCTGTAGATAGTGAGCTGTTTGAGTCTGTGAGTGCGAGGGATGGGAAGAGAGAGAGGGAAAGGATAGAGAGAAAGGGAGATAAAGAGAGAGAGAAAGAGAGAGAGAAAGAGAGTGAAAGAGGAGGAGAAAAGAGTGTGCGAGAGAGAGAGAGAGGGAGAGAGAGAGGGAGAGAGAGGGTGAGAGAAAGAGAGAGAGAGAGAGAGTGAGATAAAGAGAGAGAGAGTGAAAGAGGAGGAGAAAAGAGTGAGCGAGAGAGAGAGAGAGAGAGAGAGAGGGAGAGAGAGAGGGTGAGAGAAAGAGAGAGAGAGAGGGTGAGATAAAGAGAGAGAGAGAGAGTGAAAGAGGAGGACAAAAGAATGAGAGAGAGAGAGAGAGAGAGAGAGCTGTGTAGTGTGTAGGCGTAGGAAGTGTTCCGTCTCATCTCTTGGTCGTGGTCTCTCAGTGGAGAAGTCAGTCTCCTCTGTGCTTGGGTCACTTCCTGTCCTGACCTCTCCACTGAAAGTATTGTAACTGCCTTTTTACCCAGCAGCTCTCAGCTACGCGCCAACACTCCTCTGTGTGCAGCCAAGCTTCTGCTGGTGCTGCGCATTCCTCATTCACACCTCACAGTGGGCAGTGGGTGTGTGGTTGCCAACCAGACATACCAGAAGAAGGTGTGACGAACTAACGTGTGCGTGCGTGTGTCAATGTCAGTGAGAGGATATTCTCACATCAGAATTAGATGTTCATCCATGTCATTCATGTTTCCAAGTTTCTAAATTGTTCCAAATGTCAAATTTAGAAGTGTTTAAGGTTCAGGCATTCACTCATAATTTTTAAGGTTATGGTTATTAAGTTCTCTTAAAGTTAGACTTTGACTCCAAATGGTTACGGTAAGGGTTATGGTTTAGGATAAGCTTAAAACAAAATAATCAAAATCAACTTTCTATGGCTGGATTTGAACTTCCAACTTTCAAAATCAGAGGCAGATGCTTAAGGCGCTGCATGGTTAATCTGATGTCTGCATTGGCCGTGCAGCATTTACAGTGATACGACCTCTGTAGAAGTCAGCATTCCTACTTTTTTGAGCTTCGTAGAGCAGGGCAGAGCTGTTGAGCAGAGCTGTTGCGAAGGATGTTGTCAAGGAAGTGAGTTTGTGTTTTACAGGACCTTCCGCCCCTCACCTACAGTCAACCAATCATATCAATGCGGAGCTATACGGAGCCCTCCGCATTATTACGACATTTGAGAGGCACACGGCAACGCATTACGGCGCTCAATTTGGCCTCTCCGTGCCTCCGGAGGCTTTGCAATTGCCACACAACATCCATAAGGCACCTCCGACCGCATTTTCGGTTCAAGCATAAATTGGTTCTTACGCCCATCCACCATCCCCATCCACAACTGAAACATACTTGAATGTAACACTACTCGCTGTTGCCCCTAGTGTCTGGTTTCCAAATCATTTCCCGACGTCCTCAGACATAGATGGACGTCGAATGATGACGTGTATCACGGGTGACTTGGCTAAGGTGAAATAAAAAAAGTTTAAAAAATGTAAATGAATCCTCCGGTTGTCAATTATCTAATATTAATCGATAATATTTAAACCGAACAATAGCGTATTCAATAGAGAGGAACAAACAATGAAGGGCTGTGCACACGGTCACGCAAACCAGCTCTTCATGAAATTAGTGTCCACCTGGGACACCTGACACTCCGATTGAGAGGCTCCTTTTTATGACAAACTCACTGTGACACACGCATGCAGATAGACACACACACACACACACACACACACACACACACACACACACACACACACACAGGGCTGTAAAATGGTAATGGCTGCATCCACAATAGATTTTAATCACTTTTTTTCAGTGATAAACAAACAATGTGTTTCGACCGTCATGGTGCTCGGATACAACTGTATTAGCCTGGCGTACCAACACTGTGGTCTCATGATGCACACACGGCTGGTGAAAGGCACCACCAATCTATGAAGAGTATAGTATTCTTTATCTACCCTGCAGCTGTAAAGGGTGTGAGATGAAGTCTTGGTTCTTGGTTACATAACCTGCATTTCTTTAGGTGGATAAACGACACAGCTTTTGTATGTCATTTCAGTAGTCAGACAATGTCTGCCCATTTCACTCGAATGCTTTCAGTTGTACAACCGACTCGGTATCCCGCTTTCCCTGTCCCTTGTTCATGTGTGCTGCTATGCTGCATACATAGAAACATAGGTACCACAGCGCCATCTATTGAAACACTGGTTGTAACAGCAGGCAGGCTGATTGAAAAGCCTGGCGATACTCCAAGTTTATAGGAAACAAATGGCGAGGTTATCTGTTAGGGGTTGGGTTGTAAAGAGGATGAGGAGGAAGATGTTTGTGTATATCTAAACTCTGGGCTTTCTTCTGCGCTTTTACCAACCTCTTTTTTTCTAAGTCATTCATGCATGCCTCTCTCTCTCTTTCTCTCGTTCTCTCTCTCTCTCTTTCACACGTGCTCTTTCTCTCTCTCTGTCTCTCTCGTGTATACTACCCTCTGTACTCCCCATTCTAAATTCACTCTTTCTCGTCTCCATGCCTCCATCTTTCAATCTCCATCTATTTCAGATTGACAGTCTGAAGGAGTTGTAGTATGCCAGTTAGGCCATCAACCCCCCCACAAAGCCCCTTGATGAGTAACTGCCAAGTCACTGATGTAAATCACACACACGGACGCACACATGCACACACGCACACACACACAAATGCACCCCCTTACACACAGTGAAGTCCCAGTTCTCCGCTCTACTCTGTCCCAACCAATTATAAGGCTTCTAGCTACCTGAGTGCCCAGCGACCACTACCCTCCAAACACAATTATCTCCACCTTAACACATTAAAATCATTGATCACACGGTGGGTCCTAAAATGCCAGTGGGAATGAAACAAGCAAAAATCAATGTTTATTCCACCCAGTGGGCCCCATTGCCTGTCTGCCTGGGCTTGATGTGTGTCCCCTGCCTTTCGCAACCACTTTTAATCAGAGCCTTCAATGTGTATGAGAGATATGAGTAAAAAGAGAGATGGGAAGGATGGGTCATGCTCGATCTCCGAATTTATTTGAAGGATAGGTATGATGTGAAATTAATAGATTGTTTTAAGTGTGCCTTGAATCAGCACCCCCACAACTCCACATCATAACACCTCCTCCTCCATGCTTTACGGTGAGAAATACACATGCCGAGATCATCCATTCACCCACACCATAACACCTCCTCCTCCATGCTTTACGGTGAGAAATACACATGCCGAGATCATCCATTCACCCACACCATGTCTCACAAAGACACGGCGGTTGGAACCAAAAATCTCAAATTTGAACTCCAGACCAAAGGACAAATTTCCACCGGTCTAATGTCCATTGCTCATGTTTCTTGGCCCAAGCAAGTGTCTTCTTCTTATTGGTGTCCTTTGGTAGTGGTTTCTTTGCAGCAATTCGACCATGAAGGCCGGATTCACGCAGTCTCCTCTGAACAGTTGATGTTGAGATGTGAATGTTACTTGAACTCTGTGAAGCATTTATTTGGGCTGCAATTTCTGAGGCTGGTAACCCGAATGAACTTATCCTCTGCAGCAGAGGTAACTCTGGGTCTTCATTTCCTGTGGTGGTCCTAATGAGAGCCAGTTTCATCATAGCGCTTGATGGTTTTTGCGACTGCATTTGAAGAAACTTTCAAAGTTCTTTCCGTATCGACTGACCTAGGTGTAGGTGTTCTAAAACTTTTGACAGGTAGTGTATGTTACCCAAAATGAATTCAATTCAATTCAATTCAAACTGCCATGGCAGAACAATTACTAAAATAGAGCGAGCAAAGACCAGAGACCTCCATCTCTAAAAGGGGTGAGCATAGAGCATTGGTTAAAATGTGTGCACTAGTGGCGGTCGTTGCCATTTAAGTTTAGGGAAGCTTATATATTGTTTATGAGCATGGCCTTATTTCTATTACAGCATATTTGATGACTGACATTCTTTTTTTTTCAAATTAACCAGGCAAGTCAGTTAAGAACAAATTCTATTTACAGTGACAGCCTACTGGGGAATATTGGTTTAACTGCCTTGTTCAGGGGCAGAACAACATATCTTTACCTTGTCAGCTCAGGGATTCAATCCAGCAACCTTTCAGTTACTGGCCCAACGCTCTAACCATTAGTCTACCTGCCACCCCTCACATTCATATTCCATTCACCCAGCTCATTGTAATATTTATAGGTTTAGAGCACTACATTATGCTCACATTTTCCATATACTGTACCCATCATGAGGTTGCTACAACCTAGCCTACAAATGAAAGTTTGTAATGTAGGTGCACAGGTTGAAAGACAAATTGGATTAATCAAGGTCACAGACAGTGACTTTCAATACCGCCTTACACACACTTGCCTGCATTTAACTGATCTAGGGTGTAATAATTAGTCCCACGAGTTGCAAATGAGAGTTTATTGGATTCAGGTAGGCTTATAGCAGTTATGTTCCATTACGGCTTTCTAGCCATTGCCGCTCCATTTTTAATTTATCCATTTGTTTTGTCTTGTTCCCTGCACACCTGGTTTTCATTCCCCAATCACACTACATGTATTTATTCCTCTGTTCCCCCTCATGTCTTTGTGTGAGATTGTTTTGTGTTACGTGTCTATGTTGACGCGTTTTACTGGTATGCGTTTATTCCGTGTTTTATTTCATGAGGTATGTTATTGTGTTTATACAATATTACTGTGACTGTTTGCGCTTTGGCACTTTTGCATTGGCTGGAGGTTTTGACCCAGAGGCGTCCGTCTGTTGGTTTCTCCTGCCTAAATAAAGTATGCACCTGTTCACACTCTCTGCTCTCCTGCACTTGACTCCTCTCCCGGTACGCACGCCAATGACAAAGCCATTATTCTTGGGTGAATTGAAATTGACCAAAAAATATATATACAGTGCCCCATAACCTTTTCACATTTTGTTACGTTACAGCCTTATTCTAAAATGTAGTAAATAGTTTTTTCCCTCATCAATTTATACATAATACCCCATAATGACAAAGCAAAAACAGGTTTTTAGAAATCTTTGCAAATTTACAACAACAAAAATTATAATGAAATATCACATGTACATAAGTATACATTAAAAAACGAAGACGTCTCTGAAAAAGGGATCTAAATCTGCACTAGACAGGATTCAAAACACCGTAATGGTGTTTACAAGCTTTAGTGGGAGGAAACGGCACCAAAAGAGAAGGTATCTAATTCTGCACTGAACTTGACAATCTTTTCTGTTAGTTTCACGCAGTCCCTGGCAAGTTGTTGTACAACATTTGATTAAGTGGTGTTACAACACACCATGTAATGTTTCAAAGCGTCTCAGCACGATGTGTTTCAATAGTCCAGCAAAGTTAAGGTTTCGTCTCCTTCAAGTTGGTGGCAGCTCAGTTGCCAATAGTTTTGGTCTTACAAAGCACTTAATTTGAACGGTGTAGAATGAGAACATGCTGCGTACATGCACACACATACACATGGACACACGCATCTCCCCTGAATACGAAGGTTCAGATTGGAATGGAACAGCTGTCTACTCTGCTGTGGAATTGCATTCCTAGGGGGGTAGGTTTGATAATTGACAACAGGTTGCAAATGCGGTCGTTTTATCTGCACTATTCTGAATTCATCTCTCTCCTCTTATTAAGGGAGTAGATTGAAATGAACACAAATGAGAGGCATCCCTCTCAGAGAGAGGGATAGGTGGAGACAGAAAAAGGAGTAAAAGTGCCTTTGATTGTCTTTGCTACTTAAACAGTCGTCAACCCTAGTAAACGTTGAGGGAGAGAGGAAGGGGCAGGAGAGAAGGGAGGTTGAAGAGGAGGAGTAAAACTGAATTATTCATGACTATATTGCATATGAGTATGTTTACTCTCTCAGATATGGCCCAGCTTCTTTCACTTTTGTTGATGGAAGCTTCAAATTGCCTTTGACTTCCTTGTTTGTCACACTTCTATTCCCTCTCTGTCCCCAATCCAACCCCCATTAGGCTGGGATGCATATAGAGCATACCAACACATTCCTTGATTTGATATAAGTTCCCAACTGTATACTTTTAGAAAAGGTTCCACCTAGAACCTAAAAGGGTCTCCCGCTGCCCTTCGGGGAGAACCCTTCAAAGAACCTTTTTGGGTTCCAGGTAGAACTCTTTCCACAGAGGGTTCTACCTGGAACACAAAGAGTTATTTAAAGGGTTCTCCCATGGGGAGAGCCGGATAATCCTTTTGGAACCCTTTTTTCTAAGAGTGTATCCTATACTCCCTGTCAAACGCCATACCATAAACGCTTGTTGCCGTGCAAGTACAGTACTTCTCCATGTCTCAGTGAAGGTGACATCCCTGCGGGATGCTTCTGTAAGCTAGCTTCAGTACAACTAGCTTCTGTGTCCAGCCCCCACTCTAACCTTGTCTCTGCCTTGGTCTGAGGTTTGTGGTCTGGGAGAGTGTATCCTCTCTACCTCGCACCATCGATCTGCTTTTATAAACACGGGTGGCATTTCATTCTGCCCTTTCCCAGCCCCAGCCTCATCCCTGACTCAGAGCTTCACTGTGTGTCTGCAGTCTGTATATAGACCAGAGAGTCTTTACACTCTGATTGGCACGGACTTGCCTCTAGTCTCTACGCGGTGTCTCGAGACCTTGGGACTACGAATAAGGTTTTATCTGCGCAAAGCATAGAGATACTGAGCATCAAAGATTTCACGTCTCAGATTTCAGAACTGTTTTGTAGTGAATTCCTCTTTTATAACCCATTCATGCCCTCACCTTAAAGGTACCCAAACTGCTGAGTATCAAAATCCTAAGATATTTGTAAGTCAGTGTTTTTAGGAGCTTGCAATCGCAGGTATAGAACCTTATGGCTCTGAAATGTCCATCTGGACTCAGCCATATGGCACAGAATGTTACAATTATTTCAATAGAAAAGTACAGACATTGAATGATTAAATAAAGAGAATACCCTTCCTTATTTCAAATCTCATTATCAAATATATTAATTCATATTCATCACACATTTGTTAAAGTGAAAGTTCCCTAAAATGACAAGTACAATGTGTCCTATGGATAACTAGCAACATTGCTAAAGCTTAGCTCTGGATGAGTAAACTGATATATATATTTCTGGTCTCAGACACCCAAATTCACTACTTACTAGTTATCAATACAATGTGGTAAGTTTGTACTTTTGGTGAAATAGCATTTCCATGGAGGTTTTCGTATTGATATAGAATAAGACAAAAACAGCAATGCCTCTCCCGAGTACCTTAAATATGATCTTAGGCACCTGTATTCATTGATATTACCATAAAAAGCTTATGTTATCACCATTCTTTTGAAAAAGTGGTGAAAAAATAATCTAGCTAGGTAATAGAAAAAGAGGACCAAAACCTATAATATGAATTAGGATTTGGGACAATAAGCTTCTATCTGAAAAATGTATAGTTTTGAGATGAGTATTTTTCAAGTCCCAGATCTCTTTCATGACTCGATAAGTACCTTAAATTAAAAAATATACATTGACAACAAAGCATTGTTTGATTGAATTGCAGATATAACCTTACAGCACCAAGTTAAAAGGTGTTGGTGCAGATAGAACTTTGTCATTTTTTTTCATCGTAAATAGATCTGATTTTATCTGATAGAACCTTCTGGTCCCAAGGTCACGGTTTCCGTAAGGCTAATGAAGGAGTATCAAGCTGCGGTTGACTTGGGCACCACCATTCCGGATCTGTATTGTTCATCCATAGCCGTCCTTTATCGTCTGACTGACGCGCGCGACCCACGCGACCCACGCGACCCGCGCGACCCACGCGACTACACAGCAAGCTGTATCTCACTGGTCTGGTTTCCTGGGCTTGTAAAAGTGGAGTTTAGCTCAAATTTCTAGCGACTTTGAGCTACTTTTTGATTGGTTTTCATGTGCACCCTATTTGAATGCACAACGTCCCCCACGCTTCCTCGTCAATTTGCTACGCACCCACTAAGAGGTAAACAAGCCAAGACAAAGTTAGGTCTAACTAAAACTGTTTGGAGAAAAACTCAGTGATGGAGCTTTCTGAAAAGGAGATGACACTGCCACATAGTAACAACCAACGTAGAGATTTAATTTAAATAGGAGCAACTTGAAGCATTTCAAGCTTTTGTGCAAGGGGAAGATGTATTAGCGATCTTGCCAACAGGCTTTAGGGAAAGCCTCATTTACCAGCTAGCCAGCTAGTTATAGTCTTGAAGAAGCAAGGAGAACAGCCTCAATTTCTGACAGCCTCGACCCTGCTAAAGGCTGTGGTGGACGGAGGATCAAAACCACGAGGCAATAGCGCTGGATCGCAGAGCCGTGGTTGTGGAGGAGAATGATATAATGCTATGCAACTTTGTCTTCTGAAGTCAGGAGAGCTAGTTGGGGAAGACTGGGAGTGATGAGTTGACTTCAGTCCTATGCAGCTCCAAAATAGTTAGAATCGTTGCTGATTTCAACGGTATGTGCATTCGAGAAGTGTTAAGACTCCTTGACTTTTTCCACATTTTGTTACGTTACAGCCTTATTCTAAAAATGTATTATTTTGTGTTTCTCCTCATCAATCTACACACAATACCCCATAATGCCCGGCCAAACTGAGCAATCGGGGGAGAAGGACCTTGGTCAGAGAGGTGAGATGGGAGAAACTTCCAGAACAGCAACCATCTCTGCAGCACTCCACCAATCAGGTTTTGGTAAAGTGGCCAGACGGAAGCCACTCCTCAGTAAAAGGTACGTGCCAAAAGGCACCTAAAGGACTCTCAGACCATGAGAAACAAGATTCTCTGCTCTGATGAAACCAAGATTGAACACTCTGGCCTGAATGCCAAGCGTCACGTCTGGAGGAAACCTGGCACCATCCCTACGGTGAAGCATGTTGGTGGCACCATCATGCTGTGAGGATGTTTTTCAGCGGCAGGGACTGGGAGACTGGTCAGGATCGAGGGAAAGGTGAACAGAGAAAAGTACAGAGAGATCCTTGATGAAAACCTGCTCCAGAGCACTCAAGGCCTCAGACTGGGGTCAAGGTTCACCTTGCAACAGGACCAAAACCCTAAGCACACAGCCAAGACAATGCAGGAGTGGTTCGGGGCAAGTCTCTGAATGTCCAGCCAGAGCCCAGACTTGAACACGATCAAACACCTCTGGAGTGACCTGAAAATAGCTGTTCAGCAACACTCCCCATCCAACTTGACAGAGCTTGAGAGGATCTGGAGAGAAGAATGGGAGAAACTCCCCAAATACAGGTGTGCTAAGCTTGTGGCATCATACCCAAGAAAACTCGAGGTTGAAATTGCTACCGAAGGTCCTTCAACAAAATACTGAGTGAAGGTTCTGAATACTTTTGTAAATGTGATATTTCAGTTATTTATTTTTAATACATTTGCAAAAATGTATTTTTGCGTTGTCATTATGGGGTATTGTGTGTAGATTGATGAGGAGAAACACAAAATAATAGATTTTAAAACAAGGCTGTAACGTAACAAAATGTAGAAAAAGTTAACTGGTTTGAATACTTTCCGTATGCACTCTACAATGACCTAGAACTGTGCTTTGACAATATAGAATGGCACTGCGATGGATACATGAAACGAAAATTATAGTGATCAAATCAAAATGTATTGGTCACATGCACGTGTTTAGCAAATGTTATTGCAGGTGTAGTGAAATGCTTGTGTTTCTAGCTCCAACAGCGCAGTAATATCGAACAAGATAAATGTAATAATTGCAAAGCAATACAAACAATACACACAAATCTAAAGAAAAGGAATGGAATTAAGAATATATACATATTTGAATGAGTATTGTTGGAGCGGCAGAGACTAAACTACAGTAGAATAGAACAAAATACAGTACATACCGTACATATGAGATGAGTAATGCAATACAGTTGAAGTCAGAAGTTTACATACACCTTAGCCAAATACATTTAAACTCAGTTTTTCACAATTCCTGACATTTAATCCTAGTACAAATTCCCTGTCTTAGGTCAGTTAGGATCACCACATAATTTTAAGAATGTGAAATGTCAGAGTAATAGTCGTAAGAATGATTTGTTTCAGCTTTAATATCTTCATCATATTCCCAGTGGGTCAGAGTTTACATACACTCAATAAGTATTTGGTAGCATTGCCTTTGAATTGTTTAACTTGGACCAAACATTTTGTGCAGCCTTCCACAAGCATCCCACAATGAGTTGGAAGAATTTTGGCCCATTCCTCATGACAGAGCAGGTGTAACCGAGTCAGGTTTGTATGCCTCCTTGCTCGCACATGCTTTTTCAGGTCTGCCCACACATTTTCTATGGAATTGAGGTTAGGGCTTTGTGATGGCCACTCCAATACCTTGACTTTGTTGTCTTTAAGCCATTTTGCTGTGGAAGTATGCTTGGGGTCATTGTCCATTTGGAGGACCCATTTTCAACCAAGCTTTAACTGATGTCTTGACATGTTGTTTCAATATATCCACATTATTTTACTTCCTCACGATGCCATCTATTTGTGAGGTGCACCAGTCCCTCCTGCAGCAAAGCACCCCCACAACATGATGCTGCCACCCCTGTGCGGTTGGGATGGTGTTCTTCGACGTGCAAGCTTCCCATTTTTTCCTCCAAACATAACGGTGGTCATTATGGCCAAACAGTTCTATTTTTGGTTCATCAGAACAGAGGACATTTCTCCAAAATGTACAATCTTTGTCCCCATGTGCAGTTGCAAACTGTAGTCTGGCTTTTTTTATGGTGGTTTTGCAGTGGCTTCTTCCTTGCTGATAGGCCTTTCATGTTATGTCGATATAGGACTCGTTTTACTGTGGATATAGATGCTTTTGTAACTGTTTCCTCCAGCATCTTCACAAGGTCCTTTGACGTTGTTCTGGGATTGATTTGCACTTTTCGCACCAAAGTACGTTCATCTCTAGGAGACAGAACGAGTCTCCTTCCTGAGCGGCATGATGGCTGCGTGGTCCCATGGTGTTTATACTTGCGTACTATTGTTTGTACAGATGAACGTGGTACCTTCAATTTGCTCCCAAAGATGAACCAGACTTGTGGAGGTCTACATTTTTTTTTCTGAGGTCTTGACAGTTTTCTTTTGATTTTCACATGATGTCAAGCAAAGAGACACTGAGTTTGAAGGTCGGCCTTGAAATACATCCAATACATACACCTCCAATTGACTCAAATGAATAGCCAATTAGTCAATTAGCCTATCAGAAGCTTCTAAAGCCATGATATCATTTTCTGGAATTTTCCAAGCTGTTTTTAAGGCACAGTCAACTTAGTGTATGCAAACTTCTGACCCACTGGAATTGTGATACAGTGAATTTAAGTGAAATAATCTGTCAGTATTGGAAAAATGACTTGCGTCATGCACAAAGTAGATGTCCTAACCGACTTGCTAAAACTATAGTTTGTTAACAAGAAATGTGTGGAGTGGTTGAAAACAGTTTTAATGACTCCAACCTAAGTGTATATAAACCTCCGACTTCAACTGTATATGCAAACGTTATTAAAGTGACTAGTGTTCCATTATTAAAGTGACTAGTGTTCCATTATTAAAGTGACTAGTGTTCCATTATTAAAGTGGCCAGTGATGTCAAGTCTATGTATACAAGGCAGCAGCCTCTAAGGTGCCGGTGATGGCTATTTAACAGTCAGTTTAAGGTTGCCTCCCACAGGAGGGAGAGGCAGAATATTATCAGATGCCAAGGAAATTGCCATTGTTGACATTGTAATTGGCAACAAATCAAATCCCCAAAATCAAATCACATTTTATTGGTCACATACACGTGGTTAGCAGATTGTAATGCATGTGTAGCGAAACGCTTGTGCTTCTAGTTCCGACAATGCAGTAATATCTAACAAGTAATCTAACAAATTCACAACAACTACCTCATACACACAAATGTAAAGGGTGAATAAGAATATGTACATATAAATATATGGATGAGCAATGGCTGTGCGGCATAGGCAAGATGCAGTAGATGGTACAGAATACAGTATATACATATGAGATGAGTAATGTAGGATATATAATCATGATTGAAGTGGTGTTATTTAAAGTGACTACTGATACCTTTATTAAATCCATTTATTAAATGTATTAAAGTGGAAAGAGATTTGAGTCTGTATGTTGGCAGCAGCCTCTCTATGTTAATGATGGCTGTTAAACAACAGTCTGATGGCCTTCAGATAGAAGCTGTTTTTCAGTCTCTCGGTTCCAGCTTTGATGCACCTGTACTGAACTCGCCTTCTGGATGATTGCGGGTGAACAGGCAGTGGCTCGGGTGGTTGTTGTCCTTGATTATCTTTTTGGCCTTCCTGTGACATCAGGTCCTGTAGGTGTCCTGGAGGGCAGGTAGTTTGCACCCTTGATGCTTTGGGCAGACCACACCACCCTCTGGAGAGCCCTGCAGTTGCAGGCGGTACAGTTGCCGTACCAGGCGGTGATACAGCCCGACAGGATGCTCTCAATTGTGCATCTGTAAAAGTTTGTGGGCGTTTTTGGTCCTAAGCCAAATTTCTTCAGCCTCCTGAGGTTAAAGAGGCGCTGTTGTGCCTTCTTCCCCACACTGTCTGCGTGGGTGGACCATTTCAGTTTGTCAGTGATGTGTATGCCGAGGAACTTGAAGCTTTACACCTTCTCCCCTGCAGCCCCATCAATGTGGATAGGGGGGTGCTCAATCTTCTGTTTCCTGAAGTCCACGTTCATCTCCTTTGTTTTGTTGACTTTGCGTGAGAGGTTATTTTCCTGCACCACACTCCCAGGGCCCTCACCTCCTCCCTGTAAGCTCTCTCGTCATTGTTATTAATCAGGCCTACTACTGTTGTGTCATCTGCAACCTTGATGATTGAGTTGGAGGCGTGTGTGGCCACGCAGTCATTGGTGAACAAAGAGTACAGGAGGGGGATCAGCACACACCCTTGTGGGGCCCCTGTGTTAAAGATCAGTGAAGTAGAGGTGTTGCTTCCTACCTTCCCCACCTGGGGAAGAACCAGTTGCACAGGGCGGGGTTCAGACCCAGGGCCCCGAGCTTGGAGGGTAATGAGCTTGGAGGGTACTATGGTATTGAATGCTGAGCTATAGTCAATGAACAGTATTCTTACATAGGTATTCCTCTTGTCCAGGTGGGATAGGGCAGTGTGCAGTGCAATGGCGATTGCATGTGGGGACAGCAGACTGGCATAGGGAGAGATCGAATATGTCAGTAAACACTCCAGCCAGCTGGTCTGCGCATGCTCTAAGGATGTGCCTAGGGATGTCGTCTGGATTAGGGATGCAGCCTTGCCTGGGTTAACACGCTTAAATGTCTTACTTATGTCGGCCACGGAGAAGGAGAGCCCACAGTCCTTGGTTTTGGGCCGCGTCGGTGGCACTGTGTTATCCTCAAAACTTGCGAAGAAGGTGTTTCGCTTGTCCGGAAGTAAGACTTCGGTGTCCGCAACGTGGCTGGTTTTCCCTTTGTAGTCCGTGATTGTCTGTAGACCCTGCCAAATACGTCTCATGTCTGAGCCGTTGAATTGTGAAATGACACACCAGTGAACGATTGATTGAAAGTGTTGTATTTGTACAAATGTAATAAATTAGAAGTGTTTGCTTGCAGGAAATGTTTGCATGATAGGCCTATAAGACATTGAGTAGAATAGAACTACATCATAAATGACTGCATGGGTGACAGGCATGATAAGGTCTGAAAGAGGCATTATAGAAAATACTTTTACTGGATGAACTATTGGAAACCCACTCAAAACCTTTTCATAAGCAAAAACTACTAGCATTGTAATCAAATGTGCTTCAATACCTTTATAATGTTACCAATGATATGTTCATTCTGAATGAGGATTGGAATTAAGAATCTATAGCCTACTTTTTTTATCACTGTCAGCACTCTAACATTATCTTTCTGTACTGTAGGGGTCAGGGCTCAAAATGAAAACCTGCCTTTCGGGAGAGTTTCAGCAAGCATCTAGATCTGTGTTCTTTGGTTAGAGTTGACAACACTATCTTTCTGTAGGGGTCAGGGCACAAAATGAAAACCTGCCTTTCGGGAGAGTTTCAGCAAGCTTGGAGAATTATGTTCTTTGGTGAAAGAAGATGACAACAGTATCTTTCTGTAGGGGCAGGGCTCAAAATGAAAACGTGCCTTTTCGGGAGAGTATCAGCAAGCTTGGAGAACTGCATTCTTACGTGAAATATGACGTTCAAAAATTGTAACAGGCAACATTATTTGAGTGACAGTTAAACATGAGGAGCCATGTTGAGAAGGCATCAACTACCATACCCGTTAAAAGGCTTATCCATTTACCCTCTGAATGGCACACATAAACAGTCCATGTCTCAAAAAATCATTTTTTAACCTGTCTCCTCTCATTAATCTACACTGATTGAAGTGGATTTACCAAGTGACATCAACAAGGGATCATAGCTTTCACCTGGATTCACCTGGTCAGTCTATGTCACAGAAAGAGCAAGTGCCTTTAATGTTTTGTACACTCAGTGTAGATTATACAACGTAAAATAAAACGCTCTAGGTCTTTTAATGTGTTCATTTTGTGTCATTTCCCAAAGCCAACAAATGATACCGTTTGTGAAGGATGTCTTCTTAGTGCCAGCATGACCTGTTGACATATACAGTTGAAGTCGGAAGTTTACCGACAGATTATTTCACTTATAATTCACTGTATCACAATTTCAGTGGGTCAGAAGTTTAGATACACTAAGATGACTGTGCCTTTAAACAGCTTGGAAAATTCCAGAAAATGTGGCTTTAGAAGATTATGATAGGCTAATTGGCATACTTTGAGTCAATTTGAGCTGTACCTTTGAATGTATTTCAAGGCCTACCTTCAAACTCAGTGCCTCTTTCTTGACATCATGGGAAAATCAAAAAGAAATCAGCCAAGACCTCAGAAAAAAAAATTGTAGACCTCCACAAATCTGGTTCATCTTTGGGAGCAATTTCCAAACACCTGAAGATACCATGTTCATCTGTACAAACAATAGTACTCGAGTATAAACACCATGGGGCCACACAGCCCTCGTATCGCTCAGGAAGGAGACGCGTAATGTTTCCTAGAGATGAACGTACTTTGGTGCAAAAAGTGCAAATAAATCCCAGAAAAACAGCAAAGGACCTTGTGAAGATGCTGGAGGAAACTGTTACAAAAGTATCTACATCCACAGTAAAACGAGTCCAATATCGACATAACTTGAAAGGCCTATTAGCAAGGAAGATGCCACTGCTCCAAAACCACCATAAAAAAGCCAGACTACAGTTTGCAAATGCACATAGGGACAAAGATTGTAATTTTTGAGGAAATGTCCTCTGGTCTGATGAAACAAAATTAGAACTGTTTGGCCATAATGACCATTGTTATGTTTGGAGGAAAAAAGGGGATGCTTGCAAGCCGAAGAACACCATCCCAACCGTGAAGCACGGGGGTGGCAGCATCATGTTGTGGGGGTGCATTGCTGCAGGAGGGACTGGTGCACTTCACAAAATAGATGGATCATGAGGATGGTAAATAATGTGGATATATTGAAGCAACATATGAAGACATCAGTCAGAAAGTTAAAGCTTGGTCGCAAATGGGTCTTTCAAATGGACAATAAACCCAAGCATACTTCCAAAGTTGTGGCAAAATGACAACAAAGTCAAGCTATTGGAGTGGCGATCACAAAGCCCTGACCTCAATCCCATAGACAATTTTTGGGCAGAACTGAAAAAGTGTGTGCGAGCAAGGAGGCCTACAAACTTGACTCAGTTACACCAGCTCTGTCAGGAGGAATGGGCCAAAATTCACCCAACTTATTGTGGGATGCTTGTGGAAGGCTACCCAAAACATTTGACCCAAGTTAAACAGTTTAAAGACAATTCTACCAAAAACGAATTGAGTGAATGTTAACTTCTGACGCACTGGGAATGTGATGAAAGAAATAAAAGCTGAAAGAAATCCTTCTCTCTACTATTATTCTGACATTTCACATTCTTAAAATGAAGTGGTGATCCTAACTGACCTAAAACAGGGAATTTGTAGTGGGATTAAATGTCAGGAATTGTGAAAAACTGAGTATAAATGTATTTGGCTAAGGTGTATGTAAACTTCTAACTTCAACTGTAAATACAGTATATTCAGAATACTGGTCAAAAAATGTAGAACACCTACTCATTCAAGGGTTTTTCTTTATTTGGACTATTTTCTACATTTTAGAATAATAGTGAAGACATGAAAACTATGAAATAGCACATATGGAATCATGTAGTAATCAAAAAAGTGTTAAACAAATCAAAATATATTTTATATGTGAGATTCTTCAAATAGCCACCCTTTGCCATGAAGACAGCTCTGCACACTCTTGGTATTCTCTCACCCAGCTTCATGAGGTAGTCACCTGGAATACATTTCAATTAACAGGTGTGCCTTGTGAAATGTCTTTCCGTCTTAATGCGTTTGAGCCAATCAGTTGTGTTGTGACAAGGTAGGGGTGGTATACTGAAGATAGCCCAATTTGGTAAAAGACCAAGTCCATATTATTGTAAGAACAGCTCAAATAAGCAAAGAGAAATGACAGCCTATTATTACTTTAAGACATGAAGGTCAGTTAATCGGAAAATTTCAAGAACTTTGAAAGTTTCTTAAAGTGCAGTCGCAAAAACCTTTAAGTGCCATGATGAAACTGGCTCTCATGAGGACCGCCACAAGAAAGGAATATCCTGAATTCATTACAGTTACCAGCCTCAGAATTTGCAGGCCAAATAAATGCTTCACGGAGTTCAAGTAAGACACATCTCAACATCAACTGGAGACTGCGTAAATCAGGCATTCATAGTCAAATTGCTGCAAAGAAACCACTACTAAAGGACACCAATAATAAGGAGAGACTTTCTTTGGCCAAGAAACACGATTAATGGATATTAGACTGATGGAAATGTGTCCTTTTGTCTGGTGAGTCCAAACCACCATGTCTTTGTGAGACACAGAGTAGGTGAACGGATGATCTCTGAATGTGTGATTCCCACCGTGAAGCATGGAGGAGGAGGTGTGATGGTGTGGGGATGCTTTGCTGTTGACACTGTCAGTGATTCATTTAGAATTCAAGGTACACTTAACCAGCATGGCAACAACAGCATTCTGCAGCGATACGCCATTCAATCTGGTTTGCTCTTCGTGCAACTATCATTTGTTTTCAAACAGGACAATGACCCGACACACCTCCAGGCTGTGTAAGGGCTATTTGACCAAGAAGGAGAGTGATGGAGTGCTGTATCAGATGATCTGGCCTCCAGAATCGTCTGACCTCAACCCAATTGAGTTGGTTTGGGATGAGTTGGATCGCAGAGTGAAGCAAAAGCAGACAACAAGTGCTCAGCATACAGGTGTCTTTTATACTGATAACAAGTTCAAACAGGTGCCATTAATACAGGTAACGAGTGGAGGACAGAGGAGCCTCTTAAAGAAGAAGTTACAGGTCTGTGAGAGCCAGAAATCTTGCTTGTTTGTAGGTGACCAAATACATATTTTCCACCATAATTTGCAAATAAATTCATTAAAAATCCTACAATGTAATTTTCTGGATTTTTTTTTTCTCATTTTGTCTGTCATAGTTGAAGTGTACCTATGATGAAAATTACAGGCCTCTCTCATCTTTTTAAGTGGGAGAACTTGCACAATTGGTGGCTGACTAAATACTTTTTTGCCCCACTGTATGTGGGAACTCCTTCCAGACTGTTAGAAAAGCATTCCAGGTGAGGCTGGATGAGCGAATGCCAAGAGTGTGCAAAGCTGTCATCTGTGCAAAGGGTGGCTACTTTGAAGAATCTCAAATATAACATATATTTTAATTTGTTTAACAAATTTTGGTTACTATTTGAATCCATATGTGTTATTACATAGTTTTGAAGTCTTCACTATTACTCTACAATGAAGAAAAAAGTAATTGTAAAGAAAAACACTTGAATGAGTAGGTGCGTCTAAACCTTTGACTGGTACTGCGTGTATATACACTACCTTTCTATAGTTTGGGGTCCCTATACACTATAGTGTATAGTCTAAACTATAGTGTCTATACACTATACACTATAGTTTGGGGTCCCTTAGAAAGAACTGACAGCTTCATTAAATAGTACCCGCAAAACACCAGTCTCAACCTCAACAGTGAAGAGGCGACTCCGGGATGCTGGCCTTCTAGGCAGAGTTGCAAAGAAAAAGCCATATCTCAGACTGGCCAATATAAAAAGAGATTAAGATGTGCAAAAGAACACAGTCACTGGCACTCCGCCTAGAAGGCCAGCATCACGGAGTCGGGTCTTCACTCTTTTTTTGGGGTACTATTTAATGAAGCTGCAGTTGAGGACTTGTGAGGCGTCTGTTTCTCAAACTAGACACTCTAACGTACATGTCTTCTTGCTCAGTTGTGCACCGGGGCTTCTCACTCCTCTTTCTATTCTGGTCAGGGCCAGTTTGCGCTGTTCTTTAAAGGGAGTAGTACACAGCGTTGTACGAGAGCTTCAGTTTCTTGGAAATGTCTCACTTAATTTCTCAGAACAAAAATAGACTGACAAGTTTCAGAAGAAAGTTGTTTGTTTCTGGCCATTTTGAGCCTGTAATCAAACCCACAAATGCTGATTTTATTTATTTTACCAGGTAAGTTGACTGCGAGCACATTCTCATTTTACAGCAACAACCTGGGGAATAGTTACAGGGGATGAATGAGCCAATTGTAAACTGGGGATTATTAGGTGACCATGATGGTTAGAGGGCCAGATGGGGACTTTAACAACCCTACTCTTACAATAAATGCCATGGGATCTTTAATAACCTCCGAGAGTCAGTGCCTCCTACTGGCCCTCCAACACCACTTCCAGCAGCATCTGGTCTCCCATCCAGTGACTGACCAGGACCAACCATGCTTATCTTCAGAAGCAAGCCAGCAGTGGTATGTAGGGTGGTATGCTGATGGCAATGATGCGCAAGATACTCAACTAGTCTAAAGAAGGCCAGTTTTATTGTGTCTTTAATCAGGACAACAGTTTTCAGCTGTGCTAACATAATTATAAAAGGGTTTTCTAATGATCAATTATCCTTTTAAAAATCATAAACTTGGATTAGCTAACATAATGTGCCATTGGAACACAGGAATGATGGTTGCTGATAATGGGCCTCGGTACGCCTATGTAGATATTCCATAAAAGATCAGCTATTTCCAACTACAACAGTCATTTACAACATTAACAATGTCTACATCGTATTTCTGATAAATGTAATGTTATTTTAATAGACAAAAAATGAACGGTAGTGTATATGGACAAACTTTTGAACAATTAGTGTACATACTGTGTGAATAACTTTGAATTACAAGTGCATTCCAGACGATGTACCTCCTTTCAGTCTTAAATTCATATGAACAAGTACAAGACTGCTATAGTTTGACAGGTTATTCATCCTCCCTATCGTCTCAAGATGTAAAAACTCAAAGCCCACTGAATGTTTTACAATGTTATGGTTTGAAAAACGTCCCATAGACACCTAAATGTCCTTTCACTATTTACAGGAGTTCAGCTATCCAGAATCATAACCAGAAACATGCTACTATGAGGCTGAACAAGAATTGTCCCATGCACCAGGGTACAGAGAGGGATGAAAGACACATTCACTCGACATCTTCACTGAATCTACACCTTCGCATTTCACAAAGTAATTCCATGTTTTGCTTCATGCTTTATTTCATCCTGTAAAATAATGTTTATTTTGTACATGCTGTCTGTTTTCTTTATCTATGCATGAATAAATGTTGCATTAGATAGACATTTTAGGTTGACTTAATGAAAGATGATTGATATCACTTTTGGTTTGGTTGGTCATACTTGCTGTAGTCTGATACTTTTGGACTATGATCTATTAATATTTAGGGTACATGCAAATGCCTTCCTGTGTGGCAGGAAGGAAACTTGTCAGAAGTGAACATGGGTTGTATTAAAACAGCGCCGTCAGACATAGAAACTCTGCTTCTAGCATCCTAAGCAACTTTGCAGGGTTTTCTTTTTTGGTGTGTTATTTCTTACGTTATTAGCCCAGAACGTTTTTGCTCGTCCTAATATATAAATATTTCTTAATTCCATTCTTTTTATTTTTAGATTTGTGTGTATTGTTGTAAATTGTTAGATACTACTGCACTGGTGGAGCTAGGAACATAAGCATTTCGCTACACCCACAATAACGTCTGTATGTGACCAATAAACATTTATTTAGTTTTATTGTATTAGTAGCTAGCTAGCTGGAATGCATGGGAGATTCACTACTATGTAAACAGAGGACATCCAAGAAGGAAAATTAATACCTTCGGTGGGGTAAGAAAATGTTCAGCCTATAATTAGCTAACTAGTTAATTTATAACTAAAACATACATTTAATTAGCTATCCGATTTCGTGTTAATAGCAAGCAACCAAACAAAAATTATTAGCTGTCTGACTTTCTATGGGCTGAACAATGCTAGCCAACGTTAGCTATGTTAGCTAAGCTAACCTTAGTTTCTACTTGCTAACCACAATATCGTAACGTTTAACAGGTTGCAGTTGTCTAACATGTCACTTGTTTTAGTGTAGAGGGGTTGTTAAAACGTTTAGAAAATGTGTGTGATGATGTTCGCAGCAAACGATGTCCGAGCTCGGAAGATTTGTGCTAGCTAGCTAGCTACTGTGTGTTTGCTTATCCTTGAAGCAGAAGTACTGGGATGGTCCTATGTAAAACAATAGATCATAATTCGTTCAATTCGAAACAGGAATATCCAACCAGCGTAGGGTGATGCTTTGAAGTCTGAGGGCACAGCCCTGTCATTATCATGCTGACACATCATAACAGCCATTCCAAACTCTCGAGTCAAGGACACGGAGAGGCTGGTGTTATGAAGACTATGTCCTTGGTTGAACAAAATACACAGAAATGGAGCGAGTCATAGGAATGCAGGGAGAGTGTACAACAGGACATGTCACTTTCACATTTAAGATGCTTCTCCTGCTGTAGGACACAGAGAAGATAAAGGAGGTAATACCTGCAAGAGGGTGTTGTTGATGATAACAGACAACGGAAAAGCTCAGAGACCTAAGGTGATGTCACTGTCCTCATACCGCTAGCTGTACTGCAGTTTTCGTAGTGTCACTTTAAAATATAAGTTTTCATGTATTGTCCTGAAATTACCCTTTTGATGGCAGCTTTTCAAAACAGTCACACAAGGAATGCTTCATGTTCTCAATAATAGGATTTCCTGAACCTTTGCACAGTCATGCAGCTCAGAGATGTCTGCTATCTGAATACCAACGACCATATAGACTGATGTGTGACGGAAGGCCACTGACTGGTGGTAACGACATGGTCGTAGTAGACACAGGGAGACAGCCGGTGGAGTGCCCTATCACGTCTCATGCAGTGTCTGCAGGCCATATAAACATATCTCCCTTCCCCCACTGTTCTGCTTCTCACCCCTTCTCCCTTTCTCCTTCTTCTACCCTTCTCTCCCTGTTTTCTCTCTTCTACCCTTCTCTCCCTGCTGATGGAAGGCATGGACATGTCATCCATGTCATGAGACAGTCATCCATTTAAGACCCATCAGTTCTGATTAAACAATGTCAGGCTTCACTTCTCCTTGATTTACGTGCGTACATTTTTTTAACCTAAAGTAAATAGGCCATCTTTAGACCTGAGTTGACATAACCCTCCCCTGACTCTACCCCCCTTCTATGTCTAACCCCTCCCCCTAATTGGAACCCCTCCCTGACTTGAACCCCTCACTCTCACTCTAACCCCTACCAATTCTAACTTTAACCCCTCCCCTAATTAAAACCACTTCCTGTTCTGACTCTACTACCTCCACCTGACACTAACCCCTCCTCAATCTAACTCTGACCCCTCCACCTGGTTGTGGAGGGGTCATCATTCATTACCAAGTGGGAAGGGGGTATTTACCACTCAGAACTGGTAATTACTGGTGGGAAACTCGTCTAGCATCCCTGAGCTGACTTCTCCCTCATACTGAACTCTGACGTCACTTACTAAGGAAATGACCTCGATAACAGCATTTTTGGCAGTTTAATGTAACAGCAATACATTATTTATAAAAGCAATCTATTACAGAAAAAAAGTGTGGCAGGGAGAGGGAGAATGCGTGGAGGACAAAGGAGAGGAAGACCAAGAGCGGTGGTCTCTGATGAGAAAAGGGCCACAATTATTGACCATGTTGTAAACCATGGTCTCTCTTTGAGAGAGGCAACCAAATCTGCAGTGTTCAACAGTTGCATCAATAGTACGAATTTTCCGGCAAAACAACAGGTGAGATGTGCATCCTTCAATAATAATTTAACTACATGTTACAGTACAATACAGTATGTTCACATTTTTACATGTACTGACATTTTGAAATATATTGATTGTTTTGTGTTTTTCAGTAGGATCCAAAGGTTGCCTCCCACAGGAGGGAGAGGCAGAATATTATCAGATGCAGAGGAAATTGCCATTGTTGAAATGGTAATTGGCAACAATGCAATAAAACTACGGAACATTAGGGACAGAGTGCTGGCAGACAATATCACTTTTGGGAATGTGAAAACGGTCAGCACAACGACAATTGCCAGAGTCCTAGAGAAACATAAAATAAGGATGAAGCACTGTACCCTTTGATAGAAACGGTGAACGTGTGAAAGAACTCCGGTATCAAAATGTCCAGGTAAGATGTCTGTTCAATAACCAAACAGGGTACATACACAACTAAGCATAATGTAAAGTACTGTAAAACTGTGGCTTTACTGTATTTTAGAGTGTAATGGAGTTGGAAGCCAGGCAAACTGCACATACATCCATCTATGTGTATGAAGCTAGATTCAACCTGGCAAAAACAGGGGAAGAAATGTGATTGGACAGAGAGCAACCGTGGATGTCGCCACAATGTGTGCAGCACTGTCCAATGATGGTTTGCTGTTACACAAACCACTCATTGGCCCCTACAATACAGAGAGGCTAATTTATTTTCTGGATGACCTGCATAATCGACTTGTGCCAGCGGTGGAGAGAGGGGCCAGAAACTCCCCTACCTTCGTTGTTGTGTGGGATAATGCAGCATTCCACCACTCTGCTGCAGTCAGACTGGTTTGCTGCACATCTCAGGATGTCAGTACTATTCCTGCCTCCATACTCCCCCTTCCTAAACCCCATAGAGGAGTTTTTCTCTGCGTGGAGGTGGAAGGTTTATGACCACCATCCACATGACCAGACACTCCTCCTGAAGACTGCCAGGGTTGGATTAGACATTCCAGAAGATACTTTCCAACATGCATCGCCAGAGAAGACATAAGATGTAATGTTGATGAGAACTTGTGGCCAAATGCAGGAGAGAGGGAGAACTAGAACCCCTGTGCAGTATGAGTGATTATACTATACATGTTGATGAGAACTAGAACCCTCACAGTACTGTACAGTATGAGTGATTATACTATACATGTTGATGAGAACTAGAACCCTCACAGTACTGTACAGTATGAGTGATTTTACTATACATGTTGATGCGAACTAGAACCCTCACAGTACTGTACAGTATGAGTGATTATACTATACATGTTGATGAGAACTAGAACCCACACAGTACTGTACAGTATGAGTGATTTTCTATACATGTTGATGTGAACTAGAACCCTCACAGTACTGTACAGTATGAGTGATTATACTATACATGTTGATGAGAACTAGAACCCTCACAGTACTGTACAGTATGAGTGATTATACTATACATGTTGATGAGAACTAGACCCCTCACAGTACTGTACAGTTTGAGTGATTATACTATACCTGTTGATGAGAACTAGAACCCACACAGTACTGTACAGTATGAGTGATTATACTATACATGTTGATGAGAACTAGAACCCTCACAGTACTGTACAGTATGAGTGATTATACTATACATGTTGATGAGAACTAGAACCCTCACAGTACTGTACAGTATGAGTGATTATACTATACATGTTGATGAGAACTAGAACCCACACAGTACTGTACAGTATGAGTGATTATACTATACATGTTGATGAGAACTAGAACCCACACAGTACTGTACAGTATGAGTGATTATACTATACATGTTGATGAGAACTAGAACCCACACAGTACTGTACAGTATGAGTGATTATACTATACATGTTGATGAGAACTAGAACCCTCACAGTACTGTACAGTATGAGTGATTATACTATACATGTTGATGAGAACTAGAACCCACACAGTACTGTACAGTATGAGTGATTATACTATACATGTTGATGAGAACTAGAACCCACACAGTACTGTACAGTATGAGTGATTATACTATACATGTTGATGAGAACTAGAACCCTCACAGTACAGTACAGTATGAGTGTTATACTATACATGTTGATGAGAACTAGAACCCTCACAGTACTGTGCAGTATGAGTTATTATACTATACATGTTGATGAGAACTAGAACCCACACAGTACTGTGCAGTATGAGTGATTATACTATACATGTTGATGAGAACTAGAACCCACACAGTACTGTACAGTATGAGTGATTATACTATACATGTTGATGAGAACTAGAACCCACACAGTACTGTACAGTATGAGTGATTATACTATACATGTTGATGAGAACTAGAACCCACACAGTACTGTACAGTATGAGTGATTATACTATACATGTTGATGAGAACTAGAACCCTCACAGTACTGTGCAGTATGAGTGATTATACTATACATGTTGATGAGAACTAGAACCCACACAGTACTGTGCAGTATGAGTGATTATACTATACATGTTGATGAGAACTAGAACCCACACAGTACTGTACAGTATGAGTGTTATACTATACATGTTGATGAGAACTAGAACCCTCACAGTACTGTACAGTATGAGTGTTATACTATACATGTTGATGAGAACTAGAACCCTCACAGTACAGTACAGTATGAGTGATTATACTATACATGTTGATGAGAACTAGAACCCACACAGTACTGTACAGTATGAGTGATTATACTATACATGTTGATGAGAACTAGAACCCTCACAGTACAGTACAGTATGAGTGATTATACTATACATGTTGATGAGAACTAGAACCCACACAGTACTGTACAGTATGAGTGATTATACTATACATGTTGATGAGAACTAGAACCCACACAGTACTGTGCAGTATGAGTGATTATACTATACATGTTGATGAGAACTAGAACCCACACAGTACTGTGCAGTATGAGTGATTATACTATACATGTTGATGAGAACTAGAACCCTCACAGTACTGTACAGTATGAGTGATTATACTATACATGTTGATGAGAACTAGAACCCACACAGTACTGTGCAGTATGAGTGTTATACTATACATGTTGATGAGAACTAGAACCCACACAGTACTGTGCAGTATGAGTGATTATACTATACATGTTGATGAGAACTAGAACCCACACAGTACTGTACAGTATGAGTGTTATACTATACATGCTGATGAGAACTAGAACCCACACAGTACTGTACAGTATGAGTGTTATACTATACATGTTTTTTTGTGTAATTGTTGTTGCAGCCCTGAAATTTCAGGAATTCTTTTTTTGTTTAAACGTTTTATTGTCACAAGTAAATTTCAACATGTAAAGATACAGAAAAAATAAAGGCTATTGAAGCAAATTGCTGTATTTCTGATTCATTCTTGTTACATATACTTTAGTACAGTCAATAAAGTGAAAAGGTGTTATTCTTATTATACAATGAAACACTGATTTATGTTAAAAAAAACTAATCAAACTTAAAAGAGAAAGGGTCATGGTTTATGCAATGCCCGCTGTTAGTGTTGTTTAGGTCAGTGTGTTATGAGTGACAATGCATGCTTTCTGATTGAGAATTGTTGCCAGAGGTATGGTCGAACGAGCTTATTTAGAGACGTGTATGAAGTGTTCTGGTGGTTTGAGTGAGTTTTGGTGGTGAGATTAACTGTTTGGCCAAGACGCATGTTGGTAATGCAGACTGTGAAGAGTTTTGAAAAAGTGGCTTCAGTATTGGCCGATGCTTGTTAGCATTGAAAAAAACTAAAATGGTTTATGAGCACTATAATTTGTTTACAAGCATAAATCAAATCAAATGTTATTTGTCACATACACATGGTTAGCAGATGTTAATGCGAGTGTAGCGAAATGCTTGGGCTTCTAGTTCCGACAATGCAGTAATAACCAACGAGTAACCTAACCTAACAATTCCACAACAACTACCTTATACACACAAGTGTAAAGCGACGAAGAATATGTACATAAAAATATATGAATGAGTGATGGTACAGAACGGCATAGGCAAGATGCAGTAGGTGGTATCGAGGACAGTTTATGCATTTGAGATGAATAATGTAGGGTGTGTAAACATATAAAGTGGCATAATATTTGTACTTTTAGTGTATGGTTGACGCAGCTTGTTGGCCATTAGCCAATCAGCGTTTCTCAATGAGTTCAAAGCACAATAATTAATCCAACTCACTTTTACGACTTCACAACTGGTAATTACCATCTACCCACTTGGTTATGAATGCAGCACAAGTAACACTACTACTTATTTCTAAACACGACTGCACGCTTCTGACCTTTCTACACATTTAATAAGAAATGCAGTATTCCCCTCCTAAAACTGGCACCACTTAAATCTTTTGTTTTTACTCTGTGACACCTCAGGCAACTCTGCTTCTTATTCCACTGAAAATAATTGACAGGAATATTTTTTTTTTTAAACTGCAATTTGCTTCGCAGGCCTGCTATTTTCCAGAAGAATTACTCATCTCTTGTCTCTTTCTCTTGCGCTCTTCTCTCTCCTACTCTCTAGCTCTCCCTTCTCTTTCCTGCTCTCTTCTCTTCCCTCTCCATCTCTCAGACAGTAATTCTCCTCCCAGGCTCTGGTGTAGAGCTGGAGATTTGTTGTTCCTCCTCCAGTTATCTCAACAGCTCGGTCAAATGATGAAGTAATGCGAATACCCTAGAATCCATCCAGCTCTGTGTGTGTTTGCATCCAGAATGTGCGTGCACACGTGCATTTGAGAGAAAAAGCTGCATAATACTCCAACCCACTAACACAGGGATACAGGTACGAGTAATTACTGCGCCTATTTTTGAATTCAGTCCAGGTACTTCTCTGAAGGAAGAAACAAACCTATGACTAACATCACAGACGTAATATACTGTACGTCCCAAATGGCACCCTATTTCCTTTGCAGTGCACTACTTTCGACCAGGGCCTATGCACTATATAGGGAATGGGGTGCCATTTGGGATTCACCCTACTAACATCACAGACTGAATATTCCACCGAGGGATCTATTCATGGGCTGACTGTGCTGTCTAGTCTGTAAATCCAGCCGTGCACATTCTCCACTCTGCCTCTTCTGCTTGTCTTGGTAAATATTTGAGTTGCGGCTCTTTGCTTTTTGCACTGTTAGACGAGAGAGAGAGTGACACCATGTATGAAATAATTTGATGCTCTCCGACTCTTCTCTCTTTCTGTCATCTGAATGAGTGAGTCAGAGACAGTGAAGCAATGCACAACTCATATCGGTTTGTCCTCAAAGGTACACAGGAAGAACTTTGTGTCAACACAACAAATAAAGACAGACATCGAGCAAATAGAATTCTCAGTTTTCCCCTCTGAAATATTAAATCCCATTTCTCGCTCTGTGGTAGTAGAGCAATTCAGCAACAATATCATTTGTAATTTGCTCATTTCCATAATAGATACAATGTGTTTTCCTCTAATAACTTGAAATGCAGAGATGGTGTGTGTGTGTCAGCGGCAGCAGGCTATACAGCTACAGAGTCACATTACATCACTGATGGTAAAATGTAAATTACTAAAGAATCGTCTGGCTTTTTTATGCTTTTTTTTGTTATTAGTCTGTGATCTGTTCACTTTACAAATCAAAGGTCATTTCATCAAATATGGTGCTTCCTTCACATAGGGAAGAACAGAAAGCTACTGAAAGTGTTGTGGTTATCAGAATTATCAAAGGGCACCCAGCCTAAGGGGAGACGCATGTAGATCGCAATGGGAATTGAGTCTCCACAGGATTCTCTTGGCTCCAGGAACACAATCCCTCCATTGACTGGGCTACTGGTGCCATCGTGGGCTTGAGCCCGTCCTGCCACACTCTTTGCCTGAAGTCAGATCTGCCTGTCCTGGGACGTCTTCCTGGGGGCTTGGAAATTGCCCCGGACCTCTCCGTCTGCTCCGCAGAGTACCAGGACCTCTGGGAGGGGTTCAGTAAGGCCCGGGCCACTTAGCTTCAGCAGCACCGACCGGTATCCAAGAAGGTAAAGCTTGAGGCGCTGGCTCACCGCTATAGTGCCGCGGCTACGATCCCAGAAGCCGAGTCCTTTTCCTCCCGCTCCAAGATCATTAGCCCCTCTACTGTTCGTCTTCTGTTGCCCCGTATCCTCCGTAGTTGTCCTACTTTTTCTGTGTCTAGAGTTAAAACCATGTCTGACTGCCCCTTGTCTCCTATTTCCAGGCCCACTCCTCTCCCTCGTCTCATCGACGGCCGACCAGCGTATAAGGTGAGACACCTCCTGAGGGTTCGACCTCTGGGCAGAGGATTCCAGTACCTGGTTGACTAGGAGTGTTATGGCCCGGAGAAGAGGTGCTGGGTTGCCTGTGCTTGTCTCCACACCCCTCCAGGTGTCGTCCATCTTCCCCATTATCCCCTGTGTATTTATACCTGTGTTTTCTGTCTGTTGCCAGTTCGGCATAAAGACAGGTGAAACGGATCAGGGTGTGACATAAAGTAAAACACGGTGAGTTGACCTCATAGGTTATTTTACAGTTTTTGCTTTCTGATTTCTGAAACTATGGCTCCTTTTCTCTAGACTCTACACACAAGACCCCAAAACACACACACAACATGCACATCATCACACATCTCTTGCAAAACCAAACACTTCATTCAAAACTATTTTAACTCTTCTCAAAATGGTGTTTTTGCATCAAAACTCTACACACAAACCATCAAATGATTAGCTCTTATACACACCAACTACACACGGACGTGACACGTAAAACACTACTATCTTGTGTCTTTTGCATGTTCAGTGTGCAGTGGAGTCCACGGCAGTTTGTCATAGCACTCACACGTACATGTATGTGCACAAATATATACATTATGTATGCATATTCAGTATATATTTACACTATAAACAGAAATGCAAGGGGGGATCAAATGTATTTCTTTCTCAAAACATTGTATTTTCAACCAGATTTCGGGATGAACAGTAACAGAAAACAAATACAGGAGAAGATAAATAAATAGGCTTGTTACTATAAAAAGAAAAACATTTAGGGTGCATCCTGTCTCCTATTTGGGTCTGGCCACAGCACCTCAACATCACAAGCGATGTTCTCTCTGGCTAAACAGCGGGGGAAGTAGCGTCTAGAGTGGCGTATCCAACCCTGGCATGCCCCCTCGTCTATGTCACCACAGGCCTCCTCCATTGCCTGGAGAAGGGGTATGCATTGGGGTGGTTGGCAATCGTATACCTTCCAACCGAAAATAACTCTATTGGGTTTGGAAATGGAGAATATGGTGGCAGGTTGAGTATCAACTTGCAGATGGTCAATAAACCAATTGTGGACCAAAGCAGCTTGAAACCCGATTGAAACTTACATTGTCCCAGATGACAATAAACCTGGACTGCTCGGGCCCTTTCCTCTGGTTGTTGGGAATGAGGATATTATGCAAGGTGTCAAGAAAGGTGATAATGTGGGTGGTATTGTAAGGACCAAGAGTGGCATGATGATGGACACCGTTCTGATTAATGGCTGCACACATTCTGATGTTGCAACCACACTGTCCAGGGACATTGACGATAGCGCCGTGTCCTATGAGGTTTCTTCCCCTGCGTCTGGTTTTGGCTAGGTTAAAGCCGACCTCATCAATGTAGACGAAATCATGATGCTCTGCAGCAGTATCTAGTTCCATAACTCTCTGAAACAGACAAGAGACAACATTATTGTATGACAGTATGAATAGACATAGAGCAATCAATATATAGCACTGGAATACAGTACCGATGACAGGATAGTATAGCTTACTTGTACATATTCATAGCGCAGTTGTTTCACTCTCTCAGAATATCGCTCAAATGGTACACTGTAGAGCTGCTTCATACGAATCTGATGGCATTTCAGTCCTCATCCTCCTCCTTGTCCTTGTCCTCTTCCTCCTCCTTGTTCTCGCCCCCCCTCTTACTCTCACTCCTCTTCCTCTAACTCTCTCTCCAAAATTGACCTCAATTGCTGTCCAAACCAAGAAAGCCAGCCTGAAGCCTATTTATAGTGCTCAAGCTCTGATTTCTAAGTGAAGAAATTAGCTATACGTGTCTTGACACGTGAGCTCTGGTTGTAGATAAATGAGTGTGGCATTTGGAATGACAAACAAAACACAAACAAAACACAAGACCTGTTAGTTTTGAATGAGGGGGTCTAATGTAGAGAACTGTGTTTAGTGTTTTGCAAAAAGTGTGTTTTATGATCGCAAACTGAGTCTAAAGCAGATAATGTGCTTGCAGTTTTGCAGACACGGTCTGAGGATTAGGTACATGAGTTAATGGTTTCACTGAACGATTCTCAAGTACCACTTTTAATGTGTAAGCAATTGTAAAAACAAAAATACAAATAAAAAAAATGTAAGCTGACGCTGTGGGAGAACCACACATGTTTGTTTTAAGGTCTCTCTCTCTCTCTTTATCTCCACAAAGTTTGTAGGACTTTGTGTTTCCATAATGAAGTCTTTGGTGAGATTTCGGTGTCAGTCAAGTATGTCCTCAGCCGACCCTTTTAATAGGAATCTATTTACAGGACTTAACACCAACACATACTGGTACTGCTGGCATAAGAAACAATGCATGTAGGTTAGTAAGTAAGAGAAAGTAAGATGTAAAGTTTCAAACTTTCCATTTCTAGTTCAAATAAATACCTTGCTCCATGTTACAACAGTTTCACTTTATTGTTTTCACAGGGTAAATTATTTCAAATACAAACTATAAATTGCATAGATCTGATATAGTTTTTACAGTTTTTACACATAAATATACATCTCATTGCTAGTTGAGCATAACACAGTGACCAGAGACTGAGGAGTAGCGTCTGTGTGTGTGTGTCAAGGTGTATCCATTCCGGAAGCATAACTATGTGAGTGAGTGAAGGCTGTGCAAACAAGCCTCCTCGTTGCCATTGACGACAATCCTGTTTCCATTAGCGACACTGCCATTGCCATTATCAGTGACACTTCTGTTGCTATTGATGACCATCCCGTGGCTATTAACAACAGTCCAGTTTCCATTGACTACACATGTCACCTGTCCCCTAATGGCGTCCTGTAGGATGGTGACCCAGCGTTGTCCCCCAGCATTGACCTGGACTGGGTCAGTGTGGAGGTCAGCCATTTAGGGGGGGGGTCTCCACACTGTAGCCCAGCAGAGGGACATTGGACAGGGCCTTCACATCCTGGGGAGATGGGGTGAGGATGGAGATGGGGTGTGGTAGGATGGCAAATGTACATTTCATAAATGTCTTGCATTGTGTGTGTGTCTGTGTGTGTCGGCGGCAGACTGATAGGTCATTCATCACTCTGCTCCAGTGCTTTCTCACAAGCCACCACACATAAACCATTACCATGGTGGCAGGATGTAAGATAGCCTAACGCTCCAATTCAGCTGAGTCACACACACAAGCACACACACGCATGTACATATGCGCACACACCAGTGGAGGCTGGTGGGAGGAGCAATAGGAGAACGGGCTCAGTGTAACGACTGGAATGGAATCAAATACAGCAAAAATGTGTTTGACACTGTTCCAATTATTACATTCCAGCCATTACAATGAGCCTGTACTCCTATATGAAATGTATTTATTTTGTATCAAATCAAATGTATTTATATAGCCCTTCGTACATCAGCTGATATCTCAATGTGCCATACAGAAACCCAGCCTAAAACCCCAAACAGCAAGCAATGCAGGTGTAGAAGCACGGTGGCTAGGAAAAACTCCCTAGAAAGGCCAAAACCTAGGAAGAAACCTACAGAGGAACCAGGCTATGAGGGGTGGCCAGTCCTCTTCTGGCTGTGCCGGGTTGAGATTATAACAGAACATGGCCAAGATGTTCAAATGTTCATAAATGACCAGCATGGTCAAATAATAATAATCACAAGCAGAACAGTTGAAACTGGAGCAGCAGCACGGCCAGGTGGACTGGGGACAGCAAGGAGTCATCATGCCAGGTAGTCTTGAGGCATGGTCCTAGGGCTCAGCACCTCCGAGAGAGAGAAAGAAAGAGAGAAAGAGAGAATTAGAGAGAGCATACTTAAATTAACACAGGACACCGGATAAGACAGGAGAAGTCCTCCAGATATAACAAACTGGCCCTAGCCCCCCGACACATAAACTACTGCAGCATAAATACTGGAGGCTGAGACAGGAGGGGTCAGGAGACACTGTGGCCCCATCCAATGACACCCCCGGACAGGGCCAAACAGGAAGGATATAACCCCACCCACTTTGCCAAAGAGGGATATCTTCAACCACCAACTTACCATCCTGAGACAAGGCCGAGTATAGCCCACAAAGATCTCCGCCACGGCACAACCCAAGGGTGGGCGCCACCCAGACAGGAAGATCACATCAGTGACTCAACCCACTCAAGTGACGCACCCCTCCTAGGGACGGCATGAAAGGGCACCAGTAAGCCAGTGACTCAGCCCCTGTAATAGGGTTAGAAGCATAGAATCCCAGTGGAAAGAGGGGAACCGGCCAGGCAGAGACAGCAAGGGCGGTTCGTTGCTCCAGAGCCTTTCCGTTCACCTTCACACTCCTGGGCCAGACTACACTCAATCATATGACCCACTGAAGAGATGAGTCTTCAGTAAAGACTTAAAGGTTGAGACCGAGTTTGCGTCTCTCACATGGGTAGGCAGACAATTCCATAAAAATGGAGCTCTATAGGAGAAAGCCCTGCCTCCAGCTGTTTGCTTAGAAATTCTAGGGACAATTAGGAGGCCTACGTCTTGTGACCGTAGCGTACGTGTAGGTATGTACGGCAGGAGCAAATCAGAGAGATAGGTAGGAGCAAGCCCATGTAATGCTTTGTAGGTTAGCAGTAAAACCTTGACATCAGCCCTTGCCTTGACAGGAAGCCAGTGTAGGGAGGCTAGCAGTGGAGTAATATGATCACATTTTTTGGTTCTAGTCAGGATTCTAGCAGCCCTATTTAGCACTAACTTAAGTTTATTTAGTGCTTTAACCGGGTAGCCGGAAAGTAGAGCATTCAGTAGCCTAACCTAGAACAAAAGCATGGATTCATTTTTCTGCATCATTTTTGTACAGAAAGTTTCTGGTTTTTGCAATGTTACGTAGATGGAAAAAAGCTGTCCTTGAAACAGTCTTGATATGTTCGTCAAAAGAGAGATCAGGGTCCAGAGTAACGCCGAGGTCCTTCACAGTTTTATTTGAGACAACTGTACAACCATTAAGATGAATTGTCAGATTCAACAGAAGATCTCTTTGTTTCTCTGGACCTAGAACAAGCATCTGTTTTGTCCCAGTTTAAAAGTAGAATGTTTGCAGCCATCCACTTCCTTATGTCTGAAACACAGGCTTCTAGCGAGGGCAATTTTGGGGCATCACCATGTTTCATTGAAATGTACAGCTGTGTGTCATCCGCATAGCAGTTGAAAGTTAACATTATGTTTTCGAATGACATCCCCAAGAGGTAAAATATATAGTGAAAACAATAGTGGTCCTAAAACGGAACCTACACCGACATGTACAATTGATTTGTCAGAGGGCAAACCATTCACAGAGACAAACTGATATCTTTCCGACAGATAAGATCTAAACCAGGCCAGAACTTTCCGTGTAGTCCAATTTGGGTTTCCAATCTCTCCAAAAGAATGTGGTGATCGATGGTATCAGAAGCAGCACTAAGGTCTAGGAGCATGAGGACAGATGCAAATCCTCGGTCTGATGCTATTAAAAGGTCATTTACCACCTTCACAAGTGCAGTCTCAGTGCTATGATGGTGTCTAAAACCAGACTGAAGCATTTTGTATACATTGTTTGTCTTCAGGAAGGCAGTAAGTTGCTGCGCAACAGCCTTTTCTAAAATTTTTGAGAGGAATGGAAGATTCGATATAGGCCGACAGTTTTTTATATTTTCTGGGTCAAGGTTGGGCTTTTTCAAGAGAGGCTTTATTACTGCCACTTTTAGTGAGTTTGGTACACATCCGGTGGATAGAGAGCCGTTTATGCTCAACATAGGAGGGCCAAGCACAGTAAGCAGCTCTTTCAGTAGTTTAGTTGGAATAGGGTCCAGTATGCAGCTTGAAGGTTTAGAGGTCATGATTAATAGCTCCTCCCACAAGCCTCCTCTGACACACACACACACACACACATACACACGCACATATGAACTGATGAACGCATGCACATACACACGCTCTACACACACAGACACATGCACGCACACACACCTGGACTGGGCAGAGGCTGGACACAGAGCCTCCCATGGGACACATAGTGGAGACTGAGATTAGAGGCATGGAAAGCACCTATTAAGCATTTACCATCAGGCAATGTCTTTTTTAGGTATTTTGGGGGTGCGGTCCGGTCCAGACCAGACCAATAATCAACGTCTGTGAATGTTGAAATCAAGGACCGCACCCCCAAAATACCTACAAATCTGAACCAATCATAGACGCCTATATTTGTTTCAAAGTCCACAGACATCCGGACCAGCCTTATTTAAGCCAAATTAGTTCAGATTTTGTCCGGTCCGTACAGGTCTTGATTTGGGCCATACGCCTATGTTTGGTTCAGATTTGACTCAGGCCGGGCCGACCTTCATTTCAACGTCTAGAGACATCCGGTCCCGACTGGCCTATATTTGGCGCAAATATAGACGTCTATAATTGGTTTCGATTTAGTCTGGACCAGACAAAATCTGAACCAATCATAGACAACATAAGTTTGAACAGTGTGGTACAGTACAGTAGAGCACCGCAGATTACAGCATGGTACAGTACAGTAGAGCACAACAGAGTACAGTACGGTACAGTACAGTAATGTAAAGGAAAGAAAAGTAGAGTAAAGCATGGTTCAGGACAGTAGAGTACAGGACCATACAGTAGTTATGGGAAACCAAGGCTTTCTCAAGGCTCTGGCACTCACTAAATTGTGCCAAAAAACTGTTAATTGCTCAGAGCTTCATTATCTGTTCACAATAAACATTAGTGACATCTGCTAGTCAGCAATAAATAGCAGCGTTTGATTATCAGATAGATGTCGTTTTTTATATTTCTTCATCAGAACTCCTTGACGCAACAGTTAGTGGTTGGCTTTAGTACCCTATAATCAGTTGGAATACAAGGTCTTACCTAATGCTTCCCTTTTTTGCTTTCAAGTTTACTATTTTTCAAAATGGATTATATAGCACGATTTAGGATGCTGAAGACAGAAGCTTATACTATATTAAATACAATTATCTGAACAACAGTGCAGAAAGTGTGGTTTCACAAATGAAAATCTAATTCGTGTGCCTACAGAGGGATTTGACCACACACCCTCACGTCCCTGAACGTTCCATAGTTCACCACTCTAAAATTTCACCTGAAATTTTCTGTAAAAAAATATATTTGGAACTACGGTGTCCAATAGAGGTTGGTGTTTGAAAACAACTTGGAATCGAAGAAAGCACTGGAACCAGCACAACATCAGTGGGATCTCGCATTGTATTACAGTGGCTTGCGAAACTATTCACCCCTTAGCATTTTTCCTATTTTGTTGCCTTATAACCTGGAATTGAAATACATTTTTGGGGGGGTTGTATCATTTGATTAACACAACATGCCTACCACTTTGAAGATGCAAAATATTTTTTTTATTGTGAAACAGACAAGAAATAAGACAACTTGAGCGGGCATAGCTATCTTCCCAACTTCCCCAAAGTCAATACCACAGATTCTCAATTGGATTGAGGTCTGGGCTTTGACTAGACCATTTAAATACATTTAAATGTTTCACCTTAAACCACTCGAGTGTTGCTTTAGCAGTATGCTTAGGGTCATTGTCCTGCTGGAAGGTGAACCTCCATCCCAATCTCAAATATCTGGAAGACTGAAACCGGTTTCCCTCAAGAATTTCCCTGTATTTAGCGCCATCCATCATTCCTTCAATTCTGACCAGTTTCCCAGTCCCTGCCGATGAAAAACACCTCCATATCATGATGCTGCCGCCACCATGCTTCACTGTGGGGATGGTTTCTCGGGGTGATGAGAGGTGTTGGGTTTGTGCCAGACATAGCGTTTTCCTTGATAGTCAAATAGCTCAATTTTAGCCTTATCTGACCAGAGTACCTTCTTCCATATGTTTGCGAAGTCTCCCACAGGCCTTTTGGCGAACACCAAACGTGTTGGCTTATTTTATTCTTTAAGCAATGGCTTTTTTTCTGGTCACTCTTCCGTAAAGCCTAGCTCTGTGAAGTGTATGGCTTAAAGTGGTCCTATGGACAGATACTCCAACCTCCGCTGTGGAGCTTTGCAGCTCCTTCAGGGTTATCTTTGGTCTCTTCGTTGCCTCTCTGATTAATGCCCTCCTTGTCTGGTCCGTGAGTTTTGGTGGACGGCCCTCTCTTGGCCGGTTTGTTGTGGTGCCATATTCTTTCCATATTTTTAAATAATGGATTTAATGGTGCTCCGTGGGATGTTCAAGGTTTCAGATATTTATTTAAAACCCAACCCTGATCTGTACTTCTCCACAACTTTTTCCCTGACCTGTTTGGAGAGCTCCTTGGTCTTCATGGTGCCGCTTGCTTGGTGGTGCCTCTTCCTTAGTGGTGTTGCAGACTCTGGGGCCTTTCAGAACAGGTATATATATACTGAGATCATGTGACAGATCATGTGACACTTAGATTACACACAATTAAACTTTGTTTAACTAATTATGTGACTTCTGAAGGTAATTGGTTGCACCAAATCTTATTTAGGAGCTTCATAGCAAAGGGGAAGAATACATATGCACACACCACTTTTCCATTTATTTTTTGTTTAGAATTTTTGGGAACTTTTTTCATTTCACCCATTTGAACTATTTTGTGTATGTCCAATACATTAAATCCAAATAAAAATCCAATTAAATTACAGGTTGTAATGCAACAAAATAGGAAAAAGACCAAGTGGGGTAAATACTTTTGCAAGGCACTGTATCTTGAGTAGTGTACTGTATTGTACCCTACTTTATTCTACTAAACTAAACTGTACTCTACTGAATTAAACTATACTGTACTCTACTCCACTCCACTGAATAAAACTAGATTTTTCTGTACTGTACCGTGATGTTCAGACTTGTTAAACATAGCTTTGAGGTCTATGATTCGTTCAGATTTGGATGTGGTCCTCACCGTCCAAATGTGTACTTGTGTGGGGGCGGAACAAATGTTTTCAAATCTAATTTTATTGGTCGCATACACATGTTTAGCAGATGTTATTGCAGGTGTAGCAAAATGCTTGGATAATAGAATAAAATCCAGCATGCTTTTCAAGTGTTTTAACCAGACCTACTTACAATCAGTGCATTGAACATAGGTAGATAAATAACAACATATCACAGTCATAACAACAACAACAACAATCTGTAACCGTTACTGAGAATGGCATTGTAGTTGAATTGGTCTGTTGGTTGTATCATTGTGGTATAATGTGGTATAATTGTGGTATAATGCTTATTTCGGAATGTATGTGTAGTTGAAATGTGAATATAAAATGTTTTTACAACGTCCGGAAACGTCTTTTCAATATTTATTTTTTTACATCTGTAAGTGGAGTGTCAAACTCATTCAATGGAGGATCTAGTGTCTGTTGGTTTTTGTTTTTACTCTTCCTGAAATGCAGGTGATGTCAATATCTGGAAAAGACGTCTAAAAGAAGTGTTTTCAATGTCATTTTACGTACTAGGCAGCCAGAAACTCTCCCCAGACCGACACACAAACAGAATACTCATTGATATTCATCAAAGCATTTTATTCAGCATCGATGCTCATAAAGATATGTGAACTTGCTGATCTGCAGAAAATCTAAATGCTCCCCCTTAAATGAAAAAGGATTGCATTTACTTAAGCCGACGACTCGCTCGTCAGATGATTTCCCCACGTGCGTACAAACATTCCCTTTTCGCTGAGCCACAGATATACATATTTCATGATGCTTTCTCTACATCAGTGACAGTGTGCGAAACAGAAAGAGAGGGGTGAGAAGAAGCAGAGAAAAGCAGGTTATTAGCAAAAGACAGACAGTTTTATATTAATGCGAGAAATGGAGGAATACGGATATTCAGTTTCTCAGTCACAGCTACTAGAGGGTCCCCTACTCACACATCACCTCAGTAGGGGGTGCAGTGACACAGCTGTGAATGTCTAAGTAACTTCCCCTTGCATCAGCTGATGCCCTTACCATCTGCCCCACGCTCCCCTCTCTCTCTCTCGGTCTCCATCCATCCATTGTCGTGGAAATTTCCTCTATTTACCAAATCATGGGAGCTAACCACACACACAAGTCAGAGTTAGTTATCAAAGTCCATCTTTAATTATATAAGCTCTATAGCATTTTCTGTGACTCTCAGATAAATTCAGTGTCTCTCAATGAATTTTCTGAGAGCCCCCTTACAATGCAACTGAGTTCCTTTAATAGCAAAGACACACATAGTCAGACAGCATAGACATAATTCATCGTTCAGCTTTGTCTCCTTTCTCAAACCCCAGAACCATAAACCAATCCTCCATATCAACAGGCATATATCAAATTGTCATTTAGATACAACCCACTCTAAATACAACCAATCCTGGACAAGCTCACGGAGAGGAGAGTGAGGCTATAGGTTAAGATAAAAGGGAGCATGAGAATGATTCCAGACACTGCCACCCTCCTTTCCCCACTAGAAAAAGGTAGGGAGTAAAAGATATGTTTACACATGATGACACTTTGACCTCTCCCCTCTCAGCGGCCCATGTAACTTAGTCTTGACATAGAACAGATAACTGCAACCTCGCCACAGTATTATACCAAAATACCATTCTGATGAGAAGTAACTTACACACATTTGATGAATATAAAACATCTTACATATGTTACCAACAAATTCTGAATCTCCCACGACACCATCTCTACCTACCTCTATCACTTTATCACTCTATCACTTTATTTAACTCTCTGCAAACTGGAAACGATTTATCCGGAGGCTGCATTCATTGTAGCTGGGGATTTTAACAAGGCTAATCTGAAAACAAGACTCCCTAAATTTTATCAGCATATCGATTGCGCAACCAGGGGTGGAAAGACCCTGGATCATTGTTACTCTAACTTCCGCGACGCATATAAGGCCCTGCCCCGCCCCCTTTCGGAAAAGCTGACCACGACTCCATTTTGTTGATCCCTGCCTACAGACAGAAACTAAAACAAGAAGCTCCCACGCTGAGGTCTGTCCAACGCTGGTCCGACCAAGCTGACTCCACACTCCAAGACTGCTTCCATCACGTGGACTGGGAGATGTTTCATATTGCGTCAGACAACAACATTGACGAATACGCTGATACGGTGTGCGAGTTCATTAGAACGTGCGTTGAAGATGTCGTTCCCATAGCAACGATTAAAACATTCCCTAACCAGAAACCGTGGATTGATGGCAGCATTCGTGTGAAACTGAAGGCACGAACCACTGATTTTAATCAGGGCAAGGTGTCTGGTAACATGACTGAATACAAACAGTGCAGCTATTCCCTCCGCAAGGCTATCAAACAAGCTAAGCGCCAGTACAGAGACAAAGTAGAATCTCAATTCAACGGCTCAGACACAAGAGGCATGTGGCAGGGTCTACAGTCAATCACGGACTACAGGAAGAAACCCAGCCCAGTCACGGACCAGGATGTCTTGCTCCCAGGCAGACTAAATAACTTTTTTGCCCGCTTTGAGGACAATACAGTGCCACTGACACGGCCTGCAACGGAAACATGCGGTCTCTCCTTCACTGCAGCCGAAGTGAGTAAGACATTTAAACGTGTTAACCCTCGCAAGGCTGCAGGCCCAGACGGCATCCCCAGCCGCGCCCTCAGAGCATGCGCAGACCAGCTGGCCGGTGTGTTTACAGACATATTCAATCAATCCCTATACCAGTCTGCTGTTCCCACATGCTTCAAGAGGGCCACCATTGTTCCTGTTCCCAAGAAAGCTAAGGTAACTGAGCTAAACGACTACCGCCCCGTAGCACTCACATCCGTCATCATGAAGTGCTTTGAGAGACTAGTCAAGGACCACATCACCTCCACCCTACCTGACACCCTTGACCCATTCCAATTTGCTTACCGCCCAAATAGGTCCACAGACGATGCAATCTCAACTACACTGCACACTGCCCTAACCCATCTGGACAAGAGGAATACCTATGTGAGAATGCTGTTCATCGACTACAGCTCGGCATTCAACACCATAGTACCCTCCAAGCTCGTCATCAAGCTCGAGACCCTGGGTCTCGACCCCGCCCTGTGCAACTGGGTACTGGACTTGCTGACGGGCCGCCCCAGGTGGTGAGGGTAGGCAACAACATCTCCTCCCCGCTGATCCTCAACACTGGGGCCCCACAAGGGTGCGTTCTGAGCCCTCTCCTGTACTCCCTGTTCACCCACGACTGTGTGGCCATGCACGCCTCCAACTCAATCATCAAGTTTGCGGACGACACAACAGTGGTAGGCTTGATTACCAACAACGACGAGACGGCCTACAGGGAGGAGGTGAGGGCCCTCGGAGTGTGGTGTCAGGAAAATAACCTCACACTCAACGTCAACAAAACTAAGGAGATGATTGTGGACTTCAGGAAACAGCAGAGGGAACACCCCCATCCACATCGATGGAACAGTAGTGGAGAGGGTAGCAAGTTTTAAGTTCCTCGGCATACACATCACAGACAAACTGAATTGGTCCACTCACACAGACAGCATCGTGAGGAAGGCGCAGCAGCGCCTCTTCAACCTCAGGAGGCTGAAGAAATTCGGCTTGTCACCAAAAGCACTCACAAACTTCTACAGATGCACAATCGAGAGCATCCTGGCGGGCTGTATCACCGCCTGGTATGGCAACTGCACCGCCCTCAACCGTAAGGCTCTCCAGAGGGTAGTGAGGTCTGCACAACGCATCACCGGGGGCAAACTACCTGCCCTCCAGGACACCTACACCACCCGATGCTACAGGAAGGCCATAAAGATCATCAAGGACATCAACCACCCGAGCCACTGCCTGTTCACCCCGCTGTCATCCAGAAGGCGAGGTCAGTACAGGTGCATCAAAGCTGGGACCGAGAGACTGAAAAACAGCTTCTATCTCAAGGCCATCAGACTGTTAAACAGCCACCACTAACATTGAGTGGCTACTGCCAACACACTGTCAATGACACTGACTCTACTCCAGCCACGTTAATCATGGGAATTGATGGGAAATGATGTAAATATATCACTAGCCACTTTAAACAATGCTACCTTATATAATGTTACTTACCCTACATTATTCATCTCATATGCATACGTTGATACTGTACTCTATATCATCGACTGCATCCTTATGTAATACATGTATCACTAGCCACTTTAACTATGCCACTTGGTTTACATACTCATCTCATATGTATATACTGTACTCGATATCATCTACTGTATCTTGCCTATGCTGCTCTGTACCATCACTCATTCATATATCCTTATGTACATATTCTTTATCCCCTTACACTGTGTATAAGACAGTAGTTTTTTTGGAATTGTTAGTTAGATTACTTGTTCGTTATTACTGCATTGTCGGAACTAGAAGCACAAGCATTTCGCTACACTCGCATTAACATCTGCTAACCATGTGTATGTGACAAATAAAATTTGATTTGATTTGATTTGATTTCATCTCAAAAGACACACATACACACACACACATACACATACACACACCTCAGCCTGTGTCTGGGGACTGGGTTGTCTGTGCAAGTGGGGTCGTCTTAATCTCTCCTCCTAGTGCTGTGTTTCCACTTCCCCCTGAGTCTGTCGATAAGTGTGTGTATTAATTCAACCCAAATATGGGATGAGACTTGCCGATGTCATGGATTTGGTTTTGATGTACCAACTCCAGATTGCTCCTGTTGGTGTACAGGTTTGATTAGGTTTCATTTAGTATGTGCAGAGAGTTCTCAGGCTTGCTAATTAACTTTAGGCTCCTTCACACTAACACACACAGGAAATATTGGTCTTTTAGTTTGATCCAATGTTGCTACAGTTGGAAGTCCACACAGTAATTGCTTTGAGTACAGACAGACAGAAATGCTTTGTCTTGAACCATTTCTATGTAAGCATATGTATGTAAATCAAGAGATTGTGCGAAGTCACTGAGTCATTGGGCAAATTGCATCCATCTTTGATGTATGCTTGTCTTTGTGTGTCTTTGTGTGTGTACTCAAACATGACAAACACGCAATTGTATCTCATTTGTCTCAGGTCTGTCTATATGAAGGGCTGATTGGCATAAAGTGTTGTTTATGTCATTTCATTCTGGCAAGTTGACAAATTCAATCACCTCCTAACAGCAATGTGTCGACTGTGGCAGAGGCAAATTGCCTTCTCACTTTGGGGGATCGCTCTGCATGGCATTATGTCTGTGTGACATTCTGTCTGTTTGTCTGACAGAACAGGAGAGAGGCTGGAGCAGGACTATAATATTACTGTGATTCTACTGGGCTTTTATGGTACAGATAGTACTGCACTTCCCCTGTAACCACTGGCTTGCTGGTTCAATCATCACCCCCAACAGTAGTGTTATAACACAGAGCACTTCAGGTGAAGGACATTCCTCCAGACAGACCAGGACTAGTCCACCTAATTTCCCCAGCCATCTATCTCCCTCTCTGGGGTGGCTCTCTCGACAGGCTTTACTGGGTCTGGCGCTCCATAGTTCGGGGGGGGAAGGGTGAGGGTCAGAGAAATCCCTCTTAGATCAGAGAGGGAGAGAGATAAAGATCGCAGCCATCTTCACTTTTCACCTCCATGCTTGGGCTCAAGGTGTTCTCTTTCTCCTCTGCCTGTCTACCAGTCAATAGCAAACTCGTTTGATTTCCTTTCTTTTTTTTGTGGGGATAGAAGGAAGGTCATGATGAGATAAGTGTAGACCGATCTATTCACTTCAGCTTGTTATTTTCTCTGTGGCCTGCAGTTAGATCCTCTCTCTCTCTCTCTCTCTCTCTCTCTCTCTCTCTCTCTCTCTCTCTCTCTCTCTCTCTCTCTCTCTCTCTGTCTCTCTCTCATTGGCCATGTGAAATTAATGCTTTGCAGATAAACACAGAGGGAAATGAACTTTGATGTTTGGGTCTTTATAGATATTTTTCACCTTTTGACTTTAGGAAGTGAAACTTTACTTTAAAATGCAGATAAAAAGACGAGGAAGGGATGATGAGAGGGAAAGGAGTACACACTGGTGATGTGGTGAGAGGGAACATGTATGAATTCATGAGCCTCAGACAAATCGATCAAAAAGCAGCCTGTTGGATTACCTTCAGGCGGATGAGATTGATTTATGCAGATCTCGGGGTGTGCGTGTGCATGTGCGTGTGCATGCGCATACCTGCGCACTCTTGCGCGTGTTCAGAGCCGCATTGCATAAATTATATTCATAACTCACATGCAACACTTTACCAGGCTAATGTTGAGCTATGCTTTCTTTTCATTGCCTCCTAATGGCCTGTGTTACCTTAAAGAAAAATGACACCAGAAGTGTTCTGCTCTGCAGTAGGACTGACGTCTTGGGTCTAAGGGCAGGGAGAGTAAGGCAAGCGTTCCCCTTCTGAAGACGCCTAACAAAAACGAGGATAAATAAGGTGGTTTTGTTAATCATTCGGCTCGGTTGGAGCCAAGCTCATTGAACTCCATTCCTCCTCATTTAAAACCTGTTCGGTGAAAAAACTCCCTGGCCTGTTATTGAATTATGTTTCTTCTTGCTCTAAATGTGTTCATTAGAGAACAGATGCCTGTCAGAATGGGGTTTGAATGTGGGAAGAGCACCTTCATCCTAAATCATCTATAGACTCCCGGCGCTCTAAACTCACTGAGGCATTGTGGCCATCAACACAGAGAGGTGCTGAGACAGAGAGATAATGGATGGAGGAGGGAGACACTGGGGCTGTGTGACCGCAGATGTTGTGTAAATTGGTGTACCAATATTGCTGCGTTAGGTTGGAGCGAGTGTGACGTGACAAGGAACCCAGCTGGAGCTGTGTGGGGGCCTCTGTTCAGGGCTGTGGAAACTGTGGGTCTCTAGTGCTGCATGGAAGTGTAGAGTCAGCAGTTAGATAGGAGAACACACACACAAGTGCAGTACACATACACACACACACCAGGGGTCCTCTTTGGCAGGATTAATGATGCAGCAAACAAACCGTGTTCTTCTCCAGGCTCCCTATGCTCCCTTCCTCTTCACTCACAGCTGGCTGTGTTTGATCTCACCTGGACTGTCCTCAATATCTCTACAACCATACCAAAGAGAGCTCCCAGCACTGTGATGTGTAGCTATATGTAGCTATAGCCGTATGAGGGAACAGTGACTGTGTGCGCCATTAGACCGCAAATGAAAGAACTGCATCAAATAATAGGACTGAGAACACTTGCTTGAATGGCTCGCTCATGAACACATATGAAGTCAAAAGCACACACACCAGTGGAGGCTCCTCAGAGGAGGAAGGGAAGGACCATCCTCTGAATTTCATAAAAATTTTAAGTAGTGAAACATTTCAAAGTTATCCTTTTTAGATAAAACTATACAAAATATATTCACATGCCACCAAATAACTGATTAAAACACACTGTTTTGCAATGAAAGCCTCAACAGCACTCTGTAGGGTAGCACAATGGTGTACCGGAGTACAGATAGTATCCGTCCTCCTCTGGGTACATTGACTTCAATACAAAACCTAGGAGGCTCGTGGTTCTCATCCCCTTCCACAAACAGTAACTTTGATCACTTCCAGAGGAAGTCCTCCAACCTATCAGAGTTATTGCAGCATGAACTGACATGCTTTCCACCCAATCAAAGGATCAGAGAATGAATCTAGTACTGAAAGCCTAAGCTACAGCTAGCTAGCACTGCAGTGCATCAAATGTGGTGAGTAGTTAACTCAAAAAGAGAGAGAAAGACAAGTTTATTTAAAAGTAATTTATTCAAAAATAAAGGAAAAGCAAAAGAGAGAGAGGGAGAGAGCTATTTCACTTTCATTTAATTAGCTAGGGAATGCAGCTAACTAGTTTAGCCTACTCAGACACCTGGCTCAAACAGAGAGGGATGCTATGTTATCTAGCTGGCTATGGCTATCCAACACTGTAACTTCCAATTCAAGGTAAGCTTTATGGTTTTACTAATTTATTGCCAGCGGGGCCTGTTGGTGTAATTGCTAAACTGCTTGCAAACTGTACTCTGTACTGCATGATTGTAGCAGGTTTACTAAGGTTTAAGTTCTAGTAGCTATGTTGTTGACTTGACGTTAGCTAATATGGTGTCAACAATGTAGGCTGTGTGTAGCGGTTAGCGGTTATGATAAGAAGGTTTGGCATGGAAAGGTTTGTTCGCCTGGTCACAGCTCAGCATTTAACACCATAGTACCCTCCAAACTCATCATTAAGCTCGAGACCCTGGGTCTCGACCCCGCCCTGTGCAACTTGTTCCTGGACTTTCTGACGGGCCGCACCCCAGGAGGTGAGGGTAAAAAACAACATCTCCACCCCGCTGATCCTAAATGCTGGGGCCCCACAAGGGTGCGTTCTCAGCCCTCTCATGCACTCTCTGTTCACCCATGACTGCGTGGCCATGTACGCTTCCAACTCAATCATCAAGGTTGCAGACAACACTACAGTGGGAGGTCTGATTACCAACAACAACGAGACGGCCTACAGGGAGAAGGCGAGGGCCCTCGGAACGTGGTGTCAGGAAAATAACCTCTCACTCAATGCCAACAAAACAAAGGAGATGATCGTGGACTTCAGGAAACAGCAGAGGGAGCATCCCCCTATCCACATCGATGGGACAGTAGTGGAGAAGGTAGAAAGTTTTAAATTCCCCGGCATACACATCACGGACAAACTGAAATGGTCCACCCACACAGACAGCGTGGTTAAGAAGGCAAAACAGCACCTCTTCAACCTCAGGAGGCTGAAGAAATTTGGCTTGTCACCTAAAACCCTCACAAACTTTTACAGATGCGCAATTGAGAGCATACTGTCGGGCTGTCTCACCGCCTGGTACGGCAACTGCTCCGCCCACAACTGCAAGGCTTTCCAGAGGGTGGTGTGGTCTGCACAACACATCACCGGGGGCATAAATACCTGCCCTCCAGGACACCTACAGCACCCGATGTCACAGTAAGGCCAAAAAGATCATCAAGGACAACAATCACCCGAGTCACTGCCTGTTCACCCCGCAATCATCCAGAAGGTGAGGTCAGTACAAGTGCATCAAAGCTGGGACCAAGAGACTGAAAAACAGCTTCTATCTCAAGGCCACCAGACTGTTAAACAGCCATCACTAACATTGAGTGGCTGCTGCCAACATGCAGACTCAAATCTCTTGCCACTTTAATACATTTAATAAATGGATTTAATAAAGGTATCACTAGTCACTTTAAATATCCTACACTACTCATCTCATATGTATATATATTGTATTCTGTACCATCTACTGCATCTTGCATATGCCGCACAGCCATCGCTCATCCATATATTTATATGTACATATTCTTATTCATCCCTTTACATTTGTGTGTATAAGGTAGTCGTTGTGAATTTGTTAGATTACTTGTTAGATATTACTGCACTGTCGGAACCAGAAGCACAAGCATTTCGCTATACTGGCATTAACATCTACTAACCATGTGTACATGACCAATAAAATATGATTTGGATTTGATTTGACAGCTGCTGTGTTGTGCACAAGCGAAGGGAAAAGGTGAGAGGAGAGCGCGTAGATGTGAGAAGGAATTATAAAACGATTCTCTCGACCTGTGTCACCTACAATACGCTGTAAACGTTCATTCATAGGCCAGGCTGTAGCAACCTCGTGATTGGTATAGCGAACATTTGAGTATCATGCAGTAGCCTAAACCTGTCGATGTTACATTGAGCTGGGTGAATGGAATATGAATGACTGTAATCCATATGCTGTAATAGAAATAAGGTCATACTCATAAAAAAATGATGTCACCGACCGCCACTGACACACACACACACACACATATACACAGAGACAGACAGACTCTGTCTCACACACACTCCTACTCTCTCACCATGCAGGTGTACAGTGTGTGTTGTTATTACCAGGTAACAGATTAACACATTGAGCAAGAGGCTTAAGGACAGAAGGAGTGTGTCTCTCTAGCCTGAAGTTAATAATCACTGCCACACAGTACACACACACACACCCACACACGCACGCACACATGTCTACACAAACACACAAACAAACACATGCACGCACGCACACACACACACACTCACACAGAGAGCCAGAGCCAGCCTCACTAACAGATACCTCATGCAGTTGTAGTAATTGCGTTCTTCCGCTCTGTGACCAGTCTGCCTCTGTACCACAGTGACACCTCATGGCCACTAGTGGAACTCTCCCTGGATAAATGCCCACAGCCCACTCAAACAGAGTTAATAAAAAACAATAATGGTACATAGTAAAACAACAGAACAACAGAAATGCATTTCCCCCCCCCCAAAAAAAATGTCATTATGTTCTTTTGGACTAACTGAGAAAAATCTGTAGCTGTGAATGTTGCTGTTGTCAGAGCCACTAATGGTATTCTGAGTGTATTCATAAACACCGAGCTAAATTCAATCCATCAGGGATTATTGAATCATGAGGAGAGCTGCTGTAGTGTAGACTTTCCTGGGGTCTCAGTGGGAATTCAACGAGCACAATGAAAAGCCAAGCCGGATCAGGTTCAACTGAATTACAACAGCCATTACTCCTCTCTGTCTGTCACTGCCCTTCTTCAAACAGAAACTAAACGCACACAAACGCGCATGCACATACGGACGCAGGCATGCACACACACACAGACACCTCCAGTTACAGAGTGACAGACAGGGGAGAGTGAGGGGGAAAGTAATAAACTATGAATCAGTGGAGAAAACACACAAAACAACCCCATGAGTCACAACAACACTCATATGTCTGCAGGAAGGACGTGCGTGAGTGCAAGCGTGCATCCTTGTTTGATTAAAAACCGGGTAGCATGGAATCTCTACCTCCCTGGCCCTCCCTCTCTCTCTGTGGCATAGCTCCAGCCCTGGCTGAAAGTCAGGAGCACCTCTCCTCTCCCAGAAGGTAATGGAGACAGTGAAAGAGTGATGGCTGTTTTATGACGCAGAAGTAGCCAGGTAATGGCAGCACTAGCAGGTAATGGTGTTGATATAGAGACATTTCTGTGCTGGCCTGGAGTACAGAGAGCTGTGATATCCTGCTCATGACAGATGGCCAAGTCTCTAATGACAACCTATTCTCTAGCAGTGCATTAGTTTTCACTAGAGCCCAAAAGGGAAGGGTGTTGCCTGTACATGAAAATGCAACCATAGCCTGTCTATCTGAAACAAGCTCTAGTCCGCCACCCAGTGGAAGGTTGTTATTGACACAAATGATGTGATGTAGACTAGAATAGATAAAAGAAGGAAAAAGTGTGTGTGTGTGTGTGTGTGTGTGTGTGTGTGTGTGTGTGCGTGCGTGCGTTATTTATTATGGAGGATGTGAGTAGACAGTAATCTATGGAGACATCTCTCAGTGGTTGTGTCAGATATCCCTCGCCATCAATCTCCTTGTCTCCATCACTCACACAATCGCACACACTTACACACACTGTGGATAAAATATGTGTGTGCGCATGTTTGAGAGAGGGAAATCAAATGGCCCACAGTGTGTGTGCGTGTGTGTGTGTAACAAGGGGGTAGCAGTCAATGGGAAGATGTGGAACAGCTAGGAACTGGGTGTCGTTCATATGCACTTAAAGGCTTTTAACATGAAGAAGCTTTTCACACTAAATACAAGCTGTGTGTGTGTGTGTGTGTGTGTGTGTGTGTGTGTGTGTGTGTGTGTGTGTGTGTGTGTGTGTGTGTGTGTGTGTGTGTGTGTGTGTGTGTGTGTGTATCAAATCAAATTGATCGCATACACATATTTTGCAGATGTTATTGCGTGTGTAGCGAAATTCTTGTGTTTCTAGCTTCAACAGCAGTGCAGTAATATCTAACAATTTACAACAATACACACAAATGTACAAGTACAAGAATGGAATTAAGGAATATATAATATATAACATGCCTTGATGACAGCTTTGCACACACTTGGAATTCTCTCAACCAGCTTAGCCTGGAATGCTTTTCCAACAGTCTTGAAGGAGTTCCCACATATGCAGAACAATTGTTGGCTGCTTTTGCTTCACTCTGTGGTCCAACTCATCCCATACCATCTCTATTGGGTTGAGGTCGGGTGATTGTGGAGGCCAGGTCATCTGATGCAGCACTCCATCACCCTCCTTCTTGCTCAAATATCTCTTGGGGGTTTGTTTTGGGTCATTGTCCTGTTGAAAAACAAATTATATGGGATGGTGTATTGCTGCAGAATTCTGGGGTAGACATGCTGGTGTGTGACATCGACAGTGTCACCAGCAAAGCACCCCTACACCATCACACCTCCTCTTCCATGCTTCACGGTGAGAACCACACATGTGGAGATCATCCGTTCACATACTCTGCGTCTCACAAAGACATGGCGGTTGGAACCAAAAATGTCAAATTTGGACTCATCAGACCAAAGGGCAGATTTCCACCGGTCTAATGTCGATTGCTCATGTTTCTTGGCCCAAGCCAGCCTCTTCTGGTACTATAGATATATATACACACACACACACACACACACACACACACACACACACACACACACACACACACACACACACAGTACCAGTTTTTCTTTATTTTTAGTAAACATACATATATGATAGGATGTGTAGACATTATGGACAATATGTGGATAGAATATTTAGTATATCTGTAGAATACGTAGGACAGAAAATTATATATATATACAGAAATAATTGAATAGGATGGCCTTGACCAGAATAAAGTATATAGATATGAAATGAGTAAAACAGTATGAAAACATTATTAAACTAAAGTGACCATGTCTATGTACATAAGGCAGCAGTCATGTGCATTCTAGAGTAACCGGGTGGTAGTCAATTAGTCACAGTGATACACCTGTACTGACCTCGCCTTCAGGTTGATAGCGGGGTGAACAGGCAGTGGAACGGGTGGTTGTTGTCCTTGATTATATTTTTGGCCTTCCTGTGACCTTTCTGTGACACAGGGTCCTGTAGATGTCCTGGAGGGCAGACAGTGTGCCCCTGTGATGCAATGGGCAGACCACACAACCCTCTGTGAAGTATAGGTGTTGTTTCCTACCTTCAGGACCTGGGGGCACCCCGCCAGGAAGTCCAGGACCTAGTTGACCAGGGCGAGGTTCAGACCCTGGGCCCCTAAGTTTAATGATGAGCTTGGAGGGGACTATGGTTTTGAAGGCTGAGATGTAGTCAATGAACATCATACTTACTTGTCCAGATGGGATAGGTGTGATGGCGAGGATAGTGCAGTGCGATGGCGATTGCATCGTCCATGGATCTATTGGGGTGGTATGCAAATTGCAGTGGGTCTAGGGTGTCAGGTATTTGGCAAATCTGACCATAATTCTATCCTCCTGATTCCTGCTTACAAGCAAAAACTAAAGCACTGGAAGTGCCAGTGACTCGCTCAATACGGAAGTAGTCAGATGACACAGATGCTACACTACAGGACTGTTTTGCTAGCACAGACTGGAAAATGTTCCGGGATTCATCCAATGGCATTGAGGAGTACAGCACCTCAGTCATGGCTTCATCAATAAGTGCATCGATGACGTCGTCCCCACAGTGACCGTACGTACATATCCCGACCAGAAGCCATGGATTACAGGCAACAACCGCATCGAGCTAAAGGCTAGAGCTGCCGCTTTCAAGGAGCGGGAGACTAATCCGGACGCTTATAAGAGATCTCGCTATGCCCTCAGATGAACCATCAAACAAGCAAAGCATCAATACAGGACTAAGATTGAATCCTACTACACCGGCTCTGACGCTCGTCAGATGTGGCAGGGCTTGAAAACTATTACGGATTACGAAGGGAAACCCAGACGCGAGCTGCCCAGTAACGTGAGCCTACCAGACGAGCTAAATGCCTTTTATGCTCGCTTCGAGACAAGCAACACTGAAGCATGCACGAGAGCACCAGCTGTTCTGGATGACTGCGTTATCACACTCTCAGTAACCGATGTGAACAAAACTTTTAAACAGGTCATCATTCACAAGGCCGCTGGGCCAGATGAATTACCATGACATATACTCTAAGCATCCGCGGACCAACTGTCAAGTGTCTTCACTGACATTGTCAACCTCTCCCTGACCGAGTCTGTAACACCTTCATGTTTCAAGCAGACCACCATAGTCCCTGTGCCCAAGGAAAAGAAGGTAACCTGCCTAAATGATTACTGCCCCGTGGCACTCACGTTGGTAGCCATGAAGTGCTTTGAAAGGCTGGTCATGGGTCACATCAACAGCATCCTCCCGTACACCCTAGTCCCACTCCAATTCGCATACCGCCCCAACAGATCCACAAAAGACACAATCTCAATCGCACTCCACACTGCCTTTTCCCACCTGGACAAAAGGAACACCTATGTGAGAATGCTGTTTGTTGACTACAGCTCAGCGTTCAACACCATAGTGCCCAGGAAGCTCATCACTAAGCTAAGGACTCTGGAACTAAACACCTCCCTCTGCAACTGGATCCTAGACTTTCTGAAGGGCCGCCCCCAGGTGGTAAGAGTAGGCAACTACATGTCTACCATGCTGATCCTTAACACTTGGGCCCCTCAAGGGTGTGTACTTAGTCCCTGTAATCTGGTCATCTCTGTATACCTGTCACAAGACCACCTGGTTGATGCTTATTTATAAAACCCTATTAGGCTTCACTCCCCCCTATCTGAGATATCTACTGCAGCCCTCATCCTCCATATACAACACTCGTTTTGCAAGTCACATTCTGAAAGCAAAGCACACACATCCCTGGGTCGCTTGTCTTTTCAGTTCGCTGCAGCGATCTACTGGAATGAACTGAAGCAAGCACACAAACTGGACAGTTTTATCTCAATCTCTTCATTCAAAGACTCAATCACGGACACTCCTCCTGACAGTTGTGGCTGCTTTGCGTGATGCATTGTTGTCTCTACCTTCTTGCCCTTTGTGCTGTTGTCTGTGACCAATAATGTTTGTACAATGTTTTGTGCTGCTACCATGTTGCTACCATGCTGTGTTTTCATGTGTTGCCCTGCTATGTTGTTGTCTTAGGTCTCTCTCTCTCTCTCTCTCTCTCTCTCTCTCTCTCTCTCTCTCTCTATATATATATATATATATATATATATATATATATATATATATATATATATATATATATATATAATATAAAATATATATTTATATTATATATATATATATAAAAATATATATTTATATTATATATGTAATATATATATATACATACATACAGTATATTAACATACATACAGTATATTGTTTATATATATATATATGTATAAATATATGTATATATATATATATATATATATATATATATATATACATACATACATACATACATACATACATACATACATACATACATACATACATACATACATACATACATACATACATACAGTATATATATAGTATATATATATATATATATGCCTTTTTGTTGGCCATCATTGTAAATAAGAATTTGTTCTAGGTTGGGTGGGTAATCATAAAACATGCACCGCCACCTTTTTTAATCCCGGAGAGTTCTTTATTCCCAGCTAGCTGTATGGACGGGGGCAGAATATCCGGAGAGAGCCATGATTCCATGGAACAGAGTATGTTACAGTCCCTGATGTCTCTCTGGAAGGAGATCCTCGCCCTGAGCTTGTCTACTTTTTTGTCCAGAGACTGAACATTAGCGAGTAATATACTCAGAAGCTGGTGTGCGCGCCTCCCGATTCGGACTAGAAGTCCATCCGAATATATCTCTTCTCCGCCGGCGACGTCTTGGAGCAGCCTCAGGTATAAGATCAATTTCCTTTGGGGGGTACAAACAAAGGATCCAATTCGGGAAAGTCATATTTGGAATTCTGGGGAGTCACTGCCGCTCTGATATCCTAAAGTTATTTCCGATTGTTTGTAATAGCGAAGATAAACATTCTGGGCTAATAATGTAAGAAATAACACACACACTAAAAAATACTGCAAAGTGTCTTAGGAGCTAGAAGCAGAGCTGCCATGTCTATCAGCGCCTTCTTGTGTGTGTGTGTGTGTGTGTGTGTGTGTGTGTGTGTGTGTGTGTGTGTGTGTGTGTGTGTGTGTGTGTGTGTGTGTGTGTGTGTGTTTTGTGTGCATGTGGTTTGGTTTGGTTTTACTATCCTTGTGGGTACCAGAAGTCCTCACAAGGATAGGAAAATTAGGAAATGGATAATGGAAAACGCTATTTTAGGCCTAGGGGTTAGGTTAAGGATTAGGAGTTAGGTTTCGTTTTAGGGTTAGTTTAAGATTAAGGTTAGGTTAGGGTTTAGGTGTTAGGGAAAATACATTTTGAATGGGAATACATTTCTTGGTCCCCACAAGGATATTAAAACAAATGTGTGTGTGTGTGCCCGTGTATGCATGTGCGTTAGGGTTCCTCCAACACAGTACAATCTATAACAACTGGATCCTCTGCCTTTTAATAATTAAATTGTCTCTTTTCCCTCTCTGAGTAACATTTGCAGTGGGTTAACGGTTATACAACTCGTTATTATTAAAGAGCATCCACTGAAGAGCCCTATAGAAGTTGTTTATGATGCAAATGTAATTGCTTCTCTAAAAGCATACTTTTCAGTTGTAACATAGTTGACTATAGAGGGGCTGAGTTGTCTGTCCAATCACTTTTTCTCTCTCTCTTTCTCTTGAATAATGACGATAATGACAATCCTTTACTCCACTCATTAATGTCTCAATAATTGCATTTTTTAAGATTTAAGAGAGAGAGAGAGAGATGGGTCCCTTCTTCAGAGTCAGGGAGCAGGAATACTCAGCAAGTAGAAGGCAGAATAAGGACGTTGAGAAAAAGACTGGACTGTAACCCAAAGGATCTTTACTGGCCTTTGTTCTCCAACTCCGGCCTTCCAGGAAATTGAATTTGTGCGACACACAGCGACGGTGTATGTGTGTGTGTGTGTGTGTCTTTTTCGATGAATATTCACTATATTCCTCCCATTTGAGTATTTTTACAACAGGTACCCTACATTCTGAGCACGAAATTCTCCTCACTGTATTCACCCACCTCTGTTGTTGCTGTTCTATACACAGTCACCAGGTGGTGCATTTGAGGCACATTGGAATATATCTCTATCCATTGTTGAGGATGATCCAGTGTTTGAACGGGAACACAATGAAGGGAGCATCTGATAAAAACTCTGATTGTAACCCGATATTTTACAGTAACATTAGGCGGTCGTATGCTCATGACAAGTATTATAACTGCATCATGGTCCCTCCGCACCGACACTGTGGTGAAAAAGGTGCAACAACAGCGCCTCTTCAACCTGACGACGCTGAAGAAATTTGGCTTGGCCCCTAAAACCCTCACGAATTTCTACTGATGCATCATCGAGAGCATTCTGTCAGGCTATATCACCGCCTGGTATGGCATCTATATCTACAACCCCTGGGCTCTCCAGAGGGTGGTGCGGTCAGGCCAACGCATCATCGGTGGCACACTGCCCACCCTCCAGGACATCTGCAGCACCGGGTGACAAAGGAAGGCCAAGAAGATCATCAAGAACCATGGTCTGTTCACCCTGCTACCATCTAGCAGGCGGAGACAGCACAGGTGCATCAAAGCCAGGACGGATAGACTGAAAAACTTATCCAGGCCATCAGAATTTTAAACAGTAATCGCTAGCCGGCCAGCGCCCGGTACCCAGACTGCTGCCTTATGTTTTCTAAGTTGTTGTTTTTTATTTAACAGTCTCCTTTACAAATGCGCCCTGTATTTACAACATAAATATACACATTATGCCCCAGATACATACACTGAGTGTAGAAAACCTTAAGGATACCTTCCTAATATTGAGTTGCAACCCCCCATTTTTAACCGATTGATCAATAGTGTTTAAATAAATAGTGAAGAAAACAGGTCCCAAAATCGACCCCTGTGGTACATCTCAAGAAATTCAGACTTAACCCCATCAATGACGATGGCCTGAGTTCTGTCACTAAAATAATCCTAAAACCATTATCAGGCGACAGAGCTCAGGCTTATCGAGGACAATTTGTCCAATAAAATAGCATGATCAACATTAGAAAAAGCTTCCAGGTCCACAAACTAAGCAGCACATCTAATTCTAGTGGTCTAAACCCTAAACCTTGATTGAGTTACATTTAAAATACATTTCTCTGGTAAAAAAAAAAAACTAAGTTATACATTTAACAGGGATTCAAGGAAACCTTGGAATGGACTGATAATTATTAAGATCACTACTATTATTAAGATCACTATTATCGGCTCTTGGCAGCACAAGAGCTGATTTCCATACTTTTGGTATATTTCCTGATAACAACGATAAATAAAAAATGTGGTTTATTGAGCCAACAATGATGGGTGCTGCACACTTAAGCAGACCAGGACTCAATTGGTCGGCCCCTGTGGATTTCTTATTGTTTGTTCCTAGCAAAGCATCCAGGACTTCATTTTCTGTAAATAGCCTAAAAGAAAAGCTTTGACTATCATTTCTCTGATCATTCAGCAAGTTTCCCCTGTCAGCATCCAGCCCAATATCATTGTGAATAGGCTTATTAAAAGTTATTTCAAAGTGATAGCCCTCTGAAATAAAATGGTGATTAAATGCATCAATTATGGATTTTTTTTTTACATAATGAGGCCAGTGTCTGAATTAATTTGTTGTGGCAGAGAGGAGGAAGTAGAACCCTTCAAGGATTTGACAGTTTTCCAGAATTTAGCCGGGTTCTCGCTACAATCCGAAAGTGGTTATATAATCATCAAAATCAGCCTTTCTGATTTGTCTTACACAATGATTCCTCAGTTGCTTAAAAGCTTGCCAGTCTGGGCCTAAGCCTGTGTTCCTGGCCTTGACACAAGCATCATCTCTTTTATGAATGACTTCTGATCCTTCCGGAGTGTACCAGGCATTCGATCTACCTTTAACCATTCCTTTTGAAGGGAGCATTATTATTCACAATCGTATTGAAGACATCTGCAAAAAAAAAGTCTCAAAGCTAAATCATGTTCAGGGACAGCTGAAATATAATCAAGATCACTAAAATAAAGATCATGTAAAAAAAAAAAGAAGCCTGTTCATTGAAGTTTTTCAAAGTTCCTCTTTGTGATGACACAAATCTTTGATTTTTGTATTCTCACATCTCTAATGGTCACTAATGTCTTGGACGAAGACACCAGTGGAAACATATTTCTCCGGTGTAGTCCCTAAAATAAGATAAATCAGAGATTACTTTGTAGGCCGTCTTTGTAAATAGGAATAGGTTCTTAACTGACTTGCCTAGTTAAATAAAGGTTAAAAAAATGTATATAACAATAATCCATTTTAAGCCCTGTAGGCTTAGTCACAAGCTGGGCTAAGTTTAGATCATTATACATGTATTTTCACTTTTAATTAACTAAGCAAGTCAGTTACAAACAATTTCTTATTTTCAAAGACAGCCTAGAAACAATGGGTTTAACTGCCTTGTTCAGGGGCAGGACAACAGATTTTTACCTCATCAGCTCAGGGACTTGATCTTGCAACCTTTTGGTTACTAGTCCAACACTCTAACCACTAGGCCACCTGCCACCCCTGAAACCTACATTTCCCAATCATAATTTAGGTCAACCGGGATAATAACTTCTGAAAGAAAAAAGAAGACAAAAAGCTAGTTATATATACATAACGACTTAAAGATAGGAGCTAAAAGGGAAATGGATTTCAGTAAAGACACAGAGAAACGATTTTTAATAAGAATGGCCACTCCACCACCTCGATCCTGTCTGTCAGCTCTGAACACATTTACAACCCTCAATATTAATATCAGAGTCCAGAATGTCCCCAGAGATCCAGAATGTCCGGATTCGTCTGCATTGCCCAGGTCTTGATGTAATCCGGGTTTAGGAAGTAAGCTCCTAACGTTCAGATGCATCAACCCAAGTCCTTTACGATTTTTAAAGTCACATGGAGTCTCCAACTCAAACTCATGTTCAATAGGCGGTTAGCTGCAGGACCTGTCTGGTGGTTGATATTGATAGAGTTGGTATGGCTATACGATTGCATAGAACTTCCCCATTTGGTCTACCCCTATTAGTAATAGAGGAAGGAGTAGAAATGTGAATTACTTTTCCAAGGTAAGCACCATAGGGCCTGAAGCTGCAATCAATGTCAATATGGGGAACTCTCAGAGAAACCAATAATAGAATGTTATAAATGGACTTACATGGGCTTCTACGTGATTTGAAAACCGAGGGTGTATTGAAGTTTATGGAATTCACATGTAAACTAAAAGCACTGGGTGAGCAGCCCACAGTGGGCTTCTCTATTGACCTAACGATATCAGATCTAAGAGTGGAGCTGATTTCCTTATATGAACTGTAACTCAGTAAAATCTTTGAAATTGTTGCATGTTGCATTTATACTTTGGTTCGGTGTAGCTTGGCGAGGAATCAGCTAAAAGTCAATAAATCCACAGAGTATGATATTTAGTTAGATTGAATTGCACAGTTGGTAGGATCACCACAGTTATACAGTTGGCAGCAAGCCAGAACCCAACCACAGACTAGAAACCAGCCAGCACTAGGACCCATAATAAACAACACCAAGGAACAAAACTCACCAGCATAACAACAGCAAGGAGAGAGCTGTGAGCTGTGACGTCAAAACAGCAATGCAACGGAGGCCGTGTTACCGGTATGATAGCCAGGAGAGTAGCATCTTGGAGGGGATGTAGTTTCTAGTACAGACTGGTGGAAGCCGGGAGGGAGGCAAGCACTACACCGGGCTGCGGGAGAGTCAAAAAGAGTCCATCCAAGTAGACTAAACCAAGTGGAGTTTAAGTTCGGCAGTAGCTCAAAAACATCCAAAACACAATCTCAAGTGGAATGATGAAAGCAGCAGTAGGCCGGTGTCTGCTCAGAAAATGCCCCAGTGCAGAGTAGGGTGCCCAGGTATATCCAAGTAGGCCTAAAAGGTTTCAAGTAGACCTGTTTTATACAGTATATCTCCTTGAAAACTCTGTAGACAATATTGCACTATTGTCCAATGTGTTCACTATTGTCCAATGTGTTCACTATTGTCCAATGTGTTCACTATTGTCCAATGAAACAAAGTTAAATGGAGACAGAAATCCAGTAAAAGCTTTTCAGTTACAAACAGTGATCAGAAAAAAAAGACCTGGTTGCCGGCATCTTGAAAAGCGGGTGTGACTTTAACAGCAACTGCTGCCCCCACGAGTGCAGTGTCCTTGCGGCATGTAGACTACATAGTAATTTAACACTGGTCACTTTAATTATGTTTACAACGATCTTCGTTGTTCGTAAATCGTTTCTGTCGTTAGGAACATTATAAGATTAGCATTCCTGCAACGTTATTCTGTTGAAATATAGTTTGATCTCTGAAAAATTGAGCTAATTGATTACTCACTTTATATGTACATACTTTTATTATAGTTTATTAGTCCACGCAAGATGGAGTTGTGTGTTCTGCTTTTTATCCCCCCCACCCCCAATATACACACACTGATACTGTATTCTCGACATAGCTCATCCTACATAACTACCGCTGTACATACAGTATTCTCCACATAGCTCATCCTACATAACTACCGCTGTACATACAGTATTCTTCACATAGCTCATCCTACATAATTACCGCTGTACATACAGTATTCTCCACATAGCTCATCCTACATAACTACCGCTGTACATACAGTCATCCTCATAACTACCGCTGTACATAGCTCATCCTACCGCTGTACACATAGCTCATCCTACATAACTACCGCTGTACATACAGTATTCTCCACATAGCTCATCCTACATAACTACCGCTGTACATACAGTATTCTTCACATAGCTCATCCTATATAACTACCGCTGTACATACAGTATTCTCCACATAGCTCATCCTACATAACTACCACTGTACATACAGTATTCTTCACATAGCTCATCCTATATAACTACCGCTGTACTCATCCTCATCCTATAACTACCTGTACTGTTCTCCACATAGCAGTATAACTCTGTACATACAGTATTCTTCACATAGCTCATCCTACATAACTACCACTGTACATACAGTATTATTCACATAGCTCATCCTACATAACTACCGCTGTACATACAGTATTCTCCACATAGCTCATCCTATATAACTACTGCTGTACATACCTTTTTCCTACTTATTCTGTATATTGTCCATACTGTCAACACAGCATATATTTATATTCAGGACTCTGACATTGCTCATTCTGATATTGTTTGTTCTGACATTTCTTAATCTCTTGTTTCTTCATCTTTAAAAAAAAATGTTCTTCTTGAGATTGTGTGTGTATTAGGATTGTACTACTAGGGCCAGATTCAATCAGATCCGCTTTAGCCGATATCCGCATTTCTGATGCATTATACCTAAAGCGGACATTGCCAATGACGGCACAGAAAGCCAATGTTTACAAGTTCGAACACTGGAATGTGAGATGTAATCTACACCTCCATTAGGCTGATAGAAATCTTAATTGTTTTGTTTAATGATTTTCAATTTGAGAGTCATTATTTCTATATACAGTGAATTTGGAAAGAGTTCAGACCCATTGACATTTTCCACACTTTGTTATATTACAGCCTTATCCTAAAGCGTATTACATTATATTTTGTTCATTAATCTACACTCAATACCCCATAATGACAAAGCAAAACAGGGTTGTAGAAATGTTTGCAAAAAAAATTGTCAAAAGCTGAAATATCATATTCAAATAAGTATTCAGATCCTTTACTCAGTACTTTGTTGAAGCATCTTTGGCAGCGATTACAGTCTAAAGTCTTCTTGGGTATGACGCTACAAGCTTAGCACACCTGTATTTGGGGAGTTTCTCTCATTCTTTGCAGATCCTCTCAAGCTCTGTCAGGTTGTATGGGGAGCATACAACAGCTATTTTCAGGTCTCTCCAGAGATGTTAGATTTGGTTCAAGTCCAGACTCTGGCTGGGCCACTCAAGTACATTCAGAAACTTGTCCCGAAGCCACTCCTGTGTTGTCTTGGCTCTGTCATTGTCCTGTTAGAAGGTGAACCCTCACCCCAGCCTAAGGTCCTGAGCGCTCTGGAGCAGGTTTTCATCAAGGATCTCTCTGCACTTTGCTCTGTTCATCTTTTCATCAATCCTGACTAATCTCCATGTCCCTGCCGCTGAAAAACATCCCCACAGCATGATGCTGCCACCACCATGCTTCACCGTAGGGATGGTGCCAAAGAGTTCAATATTGGTTTCATCAGACCATGAGAAACAAGATTCTCTGGTCTGATGAAACCAATAATCAATGGAAACAGGATGCACCTGAGCTCAATTTCGAAGTCTCATAGCAAAGGGTCTGAATACTTATGTAAATTAAGGGATTTCTGTTTCAAATTTCTAAAAACCTGTTTTCACTTTGTCATCATGGGGCATTGTGTGTAGATTGATGAGGGAAAAAAATATTGAATAGATTTTAGAATAAGGCTGTAACGTCACAAAATGTGAAAAAAGGAAGGGGTCTGAATACTTTCCGAATGAACTGTAGCCTACCCTTTCTCGTTCTGAACTTCTAAGGCGAGTGGCAACGATCACAAGAGCAAGCTGCTCACCGATTTTGAGAGCTCCAGCACAGTATCACCTCCCGCCAAAACATCAGCTATGTGGGTGTTGGCTATCACTAGTTAACGCTTGGTCTGATTGAATTTAGGCCTTACACATTTACTACACTGCTGGAGCTAAAAACACAAGCATTTTGCTGCACCTGCTTTAACATTGGCTAATCTGTGTTCGCAACAAATAAACATTGATTTGGTTTCATAATGCATTGTACCTGTCAGCATTAAGTAAAGTGTTACTGTACCTTTATTTTTAATACAAGGCATTGCATTGAAACATACGAACTCCATCCCCTGAATTTATATATATATATTTAAAAATGGATAAATACTGCAGCAGGACCATGCATGGGTAAATAATGAAGACTATAGTAAAAGTGTAAAGAGCTGCGCGCCTCTGGAGGCTGAGACCAATCAAGTCTGATGGATCTATAATTAATTGGTACACGGTGAAAACACAGGCACATGAAATCTTCATGGACATTCTATGTTCTTCCCCTCTCTCTCTCTCTCTCTCTCTCTCTCTCTCTCGCGCGCGTGTGCTTTCTCTCCCTCTCTTGCTCTATCTATCTATCTATCTATCTATCTATCTATCTATCTATCTATCTATCTATCTATCTATCTCTCTCTCTCTCTCTCTCTCTCTCGCGCTTTCTCTCTCTCTCTCTCTCTCTCGCGCGCTTTCTCTCCCTCTCTCGATCTATCTATCTTTCTCTCTCTTTCTCTCTCTCACGCTCCAATAACCTCATCATTAAGTTGTAGTTACAGTGTGTGTGTGTGTGTGTGTGTGTGTGTGTGTGTGTGTGTGTGTGTGTGTGTGTGTGTGTGTGTGTGTGTGTGTGTGTGTGTGTGTGTGTGTGTGTGTTTGTGTGTGTATTACTCCATGCATGCAAGCAGTAGTGTGTATGTCTCCTGCCACACATTATCTCTCCTACCACACACACTAATGCCAAGGTTACTGGGAGAGAGACTCTCCAAAGAGTTTACATATGATAGTCATGTTAATTGGATTTAAACCTGGCAGCTTCACTACCTGCATAGTACAGTATAATTTCTCAAGGTCAGTTGGAAGATGGAAAGTCTTGGAGTCATCTGTCTCTCTCTCTCTCCTCTCTCCGGCTCTCTCAATGGCTCTGACTCGCTCCGTCTCTACCTCCCTCTTCTCCTTCCAACCCCACTTCTCTCTCTCCTTCCAACCTACTGCCCCTCTCTTTCCCTCCCTTCATCCGTCCTGCCTGTCTCCTCCTCCATCCAGCCTCCCCAGGTGGCTACAGTATGACTTGGCTCCAGTGCTCCAGCCTTGATCGTGAAGGTCAAAGATACAGTATGCTGCTACTTCCCCTGCCAGCTCCCACAGTGATGCCTCAGCTCTTGCATATGGTTCCTGTCACACACGCACACATTCACACAGACACACGCTCACTCACACACACACACACACACACACACACACACACACACACACACACACACACACACACGTATTGCCAAGTCAACAGCAGTAAGTCTCCCTGGTTGTGATTTACGTCTTTATCGAGCTACAGTAAGAGGGCCATCAAGTGTATGGTCTATAAACACAGTACTTAACACTAATGCGATCAGATGCAGTAACTGCCTAACTAATGGGATCATTTAATTATCAGGGAGCGAGCCTCTTGAGTCATTGATCTGCTGGCCAATGACCATGCAGAAATGTTGAAGGTCAATATGGTAAAATATAATCTAACCTTGAGTATTACAAAACATGACACAGTAGCTACCAAGCTAGACCATAGCCTCCTTAGAACCATATGTTTCTTAGAGCTTGGTGAGAGTTTGGTTGCCCTATGGTCATTTTGCATACAATCTTCCCACAAAGTTCTGGCAATGGTGCAGGATACCCAGATAGCACATAACGTTCTGAGAACCGTATGTTTCTTAAGGTAGGAATTTCAGTACTTCAGGATAACGTTTTCTATGGGTTTTCTCACGGTTCTTTTTAAAGTAGTGTTCTGAAATTGATACGAGAGCGTTAAGAAACAATGTTCTTCTATGGGGATTTCAGTACTTCAGCATAACGTTTTCTGCAGGTTTCCTCGTGGTTCTTTTTAAAGTAGTGTTCTGAAATTGATACGAGAGCGTTAAGAAACAATGTTCTTCTATGGGGATTTCAGTACTTCAGCATAACGTTTTCTGCAGGTTTCCTCGTGGTTCTTTTTAAAGTAGTGTTCTGAAATTGATACGAGAGCGTTAAGAAACAATGTTCTTCTATGGGGATTTCAGTACTTCAGCATAACGTTTTCTGCAGGTTTCCTCGTGGTTCTTTTTAAAGTACTGTTCTGAAATTGATACGAGAACGTTAAGAAACAATGTTCTTCTATGGGGATTTCATGACTTCAGCATAACGTTTTCTGCAGGTTTCCTCGCGGTTCTTTTTAAAGTCCCATTCCCGGAACATTAATAAGACTACCCACAAAAACCACAAGAAAACATTAGTAACGTTCAAAGAATGTTATTCAGATGCATTCCCTTCTCAGTGTCGACAAAACTCTCTCTATCCTCTATCTTCGTTAAGAGTGTTCAGGTGTATTCCAAGATGACGTAGCAGTGGGATGTCTGTTTTGACAGTCTTGTCCCGTCCCTTGCGTATAACGTTTATTTCTTCTTCATATACACAGTTGAAGTCGGAAGGTCACATACACCTTAGCCAAATACGTTTATCACCATTTCTGACATTTAATCCTAGTAAAGAAGACCCTATCTTAGGTCAGTTAGGATCACCCCTTTATTTTAAGAATGTGAAATGTCAGAATAATAGTAGAGAGAAGGATTTATTTCAGCTTTTATTTATTTCATCACATTCCCAGTGGGTCAGAAGTTCACCTACACTCAATAAGTATTTGGTAGCATTGCCTTTAAATTGTTTAACTTGGGTGAAACATTTCAGGTAGCCTTCCACAAGTTTCTCACAATAAGTTGGGTGGATTTTGGCCCATTCGACCAAGCTTTAACTTCCTGACTGATGTCTTGAGATGTTGCTTCAATATATCCACATAATTTTCTTTCCTCATGATGCCATCTATTTCGTGAAGTGCACCAGACCCTCCTGTTGCAAAGCACCCCCACAACATGATGCTGCCATCCCCGTGCTTCACGGTTGGGATGGTGTTCTTCGGCTTGGAAGCCTCCCACTTTTTCCTTCAAACATAACGATGGTGATTATGGCCAAACAGTATTATTTTTGTTTTATCAGACCAGAGGACATTTCTGCAAAAAGTACGATCTTTCTCCCAATGTGCAGTTGCAAACAGTAGTCTGGCTTTTTTATGGAGGTTTTGGAGCAGTGGCTTCTTCCTTGCTGAGCGGCCTTTGAGGTTATGTCGATTATAGGACTCGTTTAACTGGGATATAGATTATTTTGTACCTGTTTCCTCCAGCATCTTCACAAGGTCCTTTGCTGTTGTTCTGGGATTGATTTGCACTTTTCGCACAAAAGTACTTTCATCTCCAAACAGAACACGTCTCCTTCCTGAGCGGTATGATGGCTGCGTGGTCCATGGTATTTATACTTGTGTACTATTGTTTGTACAGATGAATGTGGTACCTTCAGGCGTTTGGAAATTGCTCCCAAGGATGAACCAGACTTGTGGGGGTCTACAATTTTTTTTGATGTCTTGATGTCTTGATTTCTTTTGATTTTCCCATGATGTCAAGCAAAGAGGCGCTGAGTTTGAAGGTAGGCCTTGAAATACATCCACAGATACACCTCCAATTGACTCAAATTATGTTAATTAGCCTATCAGAAGCTTCTAAAGCCATCACATCATTTTCTGCAATTTTCCAAGCTGTTTAAAGGCACAGTCAACTTAGTGTATGTAAACGTCTGACCCACTGGAATTGTGATACAGTGAATTATAAGTGAAATAATCTGTCTGTAAACAATTGTTGGAAAAATGACTTGTCTCATGCACAAAGTAGATGTCCTAACCGACTTGCCAAAACTATAGTTTCTTAACAAGAAATTTGTGGATTGGTTGAAAAACGAGCTTTAATGACTCATACAATGTGATTTTCTGGATTTTTGTTTTAGATTCCGTCTCTCACAGTTGAAGTGTACCTATGATAACAATTACAGACCTCTACATGCTTTGTAAGTAGGAAAATCTGCAAAATCGGCAGTGTATCAAATACTTGTTCTCCCCACTGTATCAATGATGTCGCTCTAGTTCCTGGTGATTCTCTGATCCACCTCTATGCAGACGACACCATTCTGTATACATCTGGCCCTTCTTTGGACGTTGTGCTAACAAATCTCCAAACGAGCTTCAACGCCATACAACACTCCTTCCGTGGCCTCCAACTGCTTTTAAATGCTAGTAAAACTAAGTGCATGCTCTTTAACCGATTGCTGCCCGCACCTGCGTCATCTATACTTCTTTGCGAGGTAAAGCCCCGCCTTATCTCAGCTCACTGGTCACCACAGCAACTCCCACCTGTAGCACGCACTCCAGCAGGTATATTGCACTGGTCATCCCCAAAGCCAACACTTCCTTTGGCCGCCTTTCCTTCCAGTTCTCTGCTGCCAATGACTGGAACTAATTGCAAAAATCTCTGAAGCTGGAGTCTTATATCCCCCTCTCTAACTTCAAGCATCAGCTGTCAGAGCAGCTTACCGATCACTGTAACTGTACACAGCCAATCTGTAAATAGCACACCCGACTACCTCATCCCCATATTATTACTTAACCTCTTGCTCTTTTCCACCCCAGTATCTCTACTTGCACATTCATCATCTGTACATCTTTCACTCCAGTATTAATGCTAAATTGTAATTATGTTCACCTCTAGGGCCTATTTATTGCCTACCTCCCTACTCTTCTACATTTGCACACACTGTACATCATTTTTCTATGTTTCCTTTCTTTTGTGTTATTGACTGTATGTCTACCTGGTTAAATAAAGGTGAAAAAAATATATATATATATATATAAAATTGTCCGTGCCGACTAATTGGCCACACCTGATATTAATGATTACTTGTTTCATTTGAAATGGGGTCTGTTTGAATAGAATAAAATTAACAGCTTTGTATGAGTTGGCATGTTAGCTCCATCCTGGTGGTGCAGGTGCAGTGGACAAATTCCATGGATAGAGAACAGAAGGTCATTGGTTTGAATCTCACAGACACCATGCCACAATACAAATGTGTTTGCATGATTCATTTTCATGTTTCCTGTCTGTGGTTGGAGTTCAGAACAGTAAACTTAAGCTAGCAGTGTTATTCAATTCTTATTGAAACATGTTCTCAGAATGTTATTTAATAACCTATAATTTACCTTCTCAGAACATGAATAAAACCTCCCAGGAAAACTTTAAAGGAACCATAGTAAAATGTTCTCAGAACCTCCTTGCAACCTAAAATGTAGTTCCCAGAACAGGCAAAATTAAAAAAAAAAACATTCAGTTTTACCAATCAGCACATTTTTGGCTTCGTTTCCAGAACCAATGGGAAACCCAAAACGTACATTCCCACGATTTCCAAGGAACCAAATGTGCTAGCTGGGTACTGTGTGGTCCGTTTTGACTGTTACTAGACGGTTTTTTCTTCCTCCAGTTGGTCTTCAATGTGGTCTTAATGTCCTCAAACCTTGAATAGTCTATTAGTTCATTACATTATGATACAGTATCTAGCCTACTGTGTGTGGCCAGTTTGAACAGTTACAACATTCCCCTCTTCCCTCCTACTGCAGGAAATGTTTCTGCAAGGCTCAACAGGCTCCATCTTGTCCATATAATCAAAACAATTTGTTTCCATTTAATGTGTCAGCCCAGAGTCAGAGCTCTTGTCAGCCCAGAGTCAGAGCTCTTGTCAAACAAGTCTGTTCTCTAACTATAAACACTCTGAGAACAGAAATGATGGGTTATTTTGAGTATTTTTTTTATAACTTTCACTGAACTCCAAGCACAAATAAGACAGATGGACATTCATATCCTTATGCATTAATCATGCAAACACATTTTTTATTTATTTTTGTGACACAGCATCTGTGAGATTTGTGCGAACCTATAAACTGCTGTTGTCTATTCATGGAATGAATCCACTGCGCCACCAGAATGGAGTTAGCATGCCATGTGTTTTTTACGCATACAAAGCTGTTCGTTTTAGTCTATTCAAACAGACCCCATTTCAAAGGAAACACTACGATCACTAACATTAAGATCAGGCGTGGCCAATTAGAGGGCTCGGCCACAACACTTGAATACACTTAACAAAGATAGTTAGTTTTGTTGATCCTGAGAACAGAATGTATATATTTTTAAATAACATTCTTAGAACGTTCTCTGAATATGACTAAAGTATTCTTGTGTTTTTTTATGTAACGTTTTCTTAGCATTTGAGAACAGAATGTATGCGTTTCAATAAAATGTTGGAACGTGAGAAAGTCACTAAAGTTGTCTTGTGTTTTTTTATGGAACATTTTCTTAAAGATCTCGGGAAGAATTTGAGAACATGAATTTAAATAGAACCATTACAAAACCTGAATGAAATGTTATGCTGAAGTGCTGAAATGTCCACAGAAGAACGTTGTTTCTTCAGGTTCTTGGAACAATTGGAGAACATTCCCAATGTCAAACCAGTTGGAGAACGTTCCTAGAACATTACCAGAATTGAAATGAAATGTAACCATGTTTGAACTTTTAGGAAACATTCTGTTAACGTAATGAAATACCAAGAAAATTACGTTTTTTTTGTTTGTTGTCAAGTTCCTTAAATGTTCTGAGAATGTTCCAAAGACAAGCAACTATCCTGCACCATTCCCAAAAAGGTTGTTTGCAAAATAACCATTGGACCCCCATGCTTTCACCAAGATCTAAGAAACATATGATTGTCGAACTGTATGTGCTAGCTGATATGTGTATACATAGCCTGTAGGCTACTAGGCTACTGCAGATGTTTTGCACAATAACTAATATCGAGCAAATAGACATCAGAATAGTTTAAACGCCAAATATTATATTACACCATGGAGAAAGTGATCAGTATACGGCGATAAAGCCATGTGTAATATGATGATAATATATTTATCGCGTGCGCGTCATCGGGCGTGGTTGGCTACCAGCGGCGGTAGTCTGGAGGCAGGATCTGATGGATGCAGAGTGACAGATCAGGGTTAGCCGCCAGGGGATTCCATTTTCTTCCACATTCCTTCCCGAGACACCCAGCTCACCTCGGTGCTCCACGGAGCGGACAGGGAGAGCCAGCCAGAGCCGCGCCTCTCTTCTCTCTCAGCTCGCAGCTGTGTAACAAACACACAGCAGGACACAGCAGCAGCGCCTCACAGCCTGTGAGTCTCAGCCAGACCCAACCACAGCCAGTGCAGCCTATTCCGCTCAAAAAGGAAAGTCCGGTGATCTGCTGTTTATGGAGATGAGATGCATGTGACCATGTTGTCGCTGTAAAATGAGTTTGCTAGCGGCATGTGGTTCCATGGGGACCTTGCAGGGATATCTCGTTCGGTAAGGCATGGCACTTTCTACTTGACAAAAATACATCTCACAGGAGGAGGTGGCGGCAGACTTGCACAGAACAACAGCACGGCGGAGACCAAACACAGTGCGCTGAATTTGGATATGAGCTAAAAGTTTGCAAACCCTATAAGATGTTTGGGATCTACATTGAGGGTTTAAGTTTAGTGTAATTTTTTTTGTTATTATGGGTGTAGACTGAATGGGAGTTTATTCTCTGCACTGAGATAAGGATGGCTTTCTGAGGAAGATATATCTGTCTGCGCTATGATCTGGACCATGCGGACTCTGATGCTGAGGACGCTGTGTGTGTTGTTGGGGAATGCACATGTCTTATCGCTCAGAAATAATGGAAACATACGGACTAGAGAAATAGCAGGGGGTTATTATGGGCTTAACGCTACAACAACCCACAGGACCGCTCACACAGCCATCAGAGAGGGTCCCCAAAACACAGCCTATGACAGCACTCGCTCCGGGGGACACGCTACAGGTACGTCCTACTCCAAACAGACTCTTCAAACGTGGATGGAACGTTTTCATTCTACTTCTGTGAGAAGGATGCGCGTAATTCAGGATGAAACAAAGCATAGACATGTGGGATTAAAACGACAGCACTCCAACAGAACACTGACACGGGGGGATTACTCCGTCACCCCGCACAGGGACCTGGTGCGCCGCCACAAGAGGAGAAAGTTGAATAGTGAGATTGGCGCGGCCGCTGCCATGGGGACGGCAGGTGGATACAATACCACTAAGCCCCCAGCAATGGGCCAGCAACGCGGGGGACAACTGGACAGCGACAGACGCAAGAGAGGCACAAAAGACGAGCAGAAGAAGGCGTTTAAGAGGGAGAGGAGGAGAAAAGTGTTGAACAAAAGCTCAATGGCTTTATCTCAGGCGCAGAGCGCAGTGAACGGGCTGGGCCCCCCTCTCTCTCCATGGGAGCCAATACCCAAGCCCCTAGCTCTCACCTCTACCGACCTACCCCTCGACCTCTTCACCAGGAGAAGCGAGATGTTTACTTACCGCGAGGAAAACCCGTGGGATGCCACTCCAATGACCCCTCCCAACACAGCAGATTTTGGACGCGAAATCAAAAACCCATTTTACCCTGTGACAAGTGAAACCTTTGGCGCTTATGCTATCACGGGCGTTTCTGCTATCATTTTCCTCGCTGGGATAGCAGGGAACATAGCCATACTGTGCATCGTGTGTCAGAACTACTATATGAAGAGCATCTCCAACTCTCTCATAGCTAACCTGGCCATCTGGGATTTTGTGGTCGTCTTCTTTTGTCTGCCCCTCGTCATTTTCCATGAATTGACTAAGTCCTGGCTACTGGGAGAATTCACCTGTAAAATCGTGCCATATCTGGAGGTATTCTATTATGTTCTATACTATTAGATTCTATTCTCCTACAGATGTTCACCTTATATTGGTGGAAGATGTGTCTTGGGGCATCTGAACACTTCTCTTGGCATAGGCACAATTTCAAAAAGTATTGCATTGTGTATTACATATTTATAATGCGCTATTGTCATATTCAGAACAACTTGTGATAGAAAAGCCTATCACAGTGAACATGACACTAATCCATTTCACCCTAACACGGGATTAGCCTCCAACGGCACAATAATAAACAAGATGAGTTCCCACCAAGATCAGATGTCACCTCATCTCATTGTGACACCCAGTGTGACACTGCTACGCACACCTGCTGGCTGCTGAAGAGAAGTGGCCTCCCTCCACCCACACACTTAATCCTTCCCTCTATCTCTCCCTTTTTTTTGTCCCACTACTGTGTCTCTCCTATTCTCTATCTCTCTCGCTCTATCACACTCACACAACTCTGTGCCTATCTACTACAGTATGATATCTCTGTCTTTCTCACCTACACATACAAGGGGCCTAAGTAAATCACAAAACACCACACCCAGTTTATAGCCATCTCACTTTACCCTGGGTGGATATCAGTGTGATGCAATGTTCAACCTGTGTGTGTGTGTGTGCAGTCATGCCTTTCCTTCCTAAGGCCGTTGGGTTAAAACCAGTTTCGTATTCCCACAACTCTAGTATCTCATTGTACAGTGTAGCAGTGAAACTGACGGAGGATTTTGGGTTGCTGCTGCAGAGCAACATGAGTTCGAAGTAGAGCACTAGGTGTAGGGTGAGGAGCGCTTGAAGAAGGTGTCAGTAGACTGTCTGGCTTGTGTGTGTGTGTGTGTGTGTGTGTGTGTGTGTGTGTGTGTGTGTGTGTGTGTGTGTGTGTGTGTGGAGGTTGGGGTCCATGCGTATGGGTGAGTACCTGCAGGCACGTTTGTGAATTTTAGGCATGCATGCCCATGAGTCCCTGCATGCATCAGTGCATGCATGTGTGTGTCGCCCGGCCATGCGTGTGTATGTGTGTGTCCTCAGCCCTGTGTGTCCTCAGCCCTGTGCCATGCTGAGCTGATCCACTGTGACTGTATGTGGGTTAAGTGGGGAGTAATGTCGCTCCGCAGGCAGGATGTGGGAGAGAACACTCCACTGGGAGGAGAGGAAGCCTCAGGCTGCGTTGCCCACTGGCTCATGACCCACACGCACACACCCACACGCGGATGTGTGTGCAGACGCAATCAGACAGACTCACAGACGAAGACACATGCACATACATGACCACACAGACACGGACTCATACACGTCCATAAACCCATATTCCAATCCCCAGAGCCCAGACGGTAGATATGAGCCCAGCTGACATGGTGATGATAATGCATTAGATACAGACAGCTAGGAGAGGAGGAGAGCTGCTACAGTATTCCACTGAGACATGGACAGTCCCTCTGACACTGATGGGAGGATCTCTCTGTGGTGTGCACAGCTTATGTGGCCTGGTCACGTGGTGTGTGTGAGTAAGTGTATGTGGTCAAGTCTCCAGTGATGTGCAGAGCTTCGAAGGAGGGAAGCCAAGTGGAAGAGGCCCTTGTGCGTCACGAGTGGTGTTATGTGAATCACGTCCCTGGCTAACATCTGCAGCGTAGGCTATATCAACAGCCACAGCCAGTAGTGAGTAGTGAAGATATTGCTTCTATAAGTTCAGAGGGAACAGTGAGGCTCAGATAGGCATAGATGGGTTCTCGCCAGCAGCTTTGTCCGTTCTCAGACAGAGAGAGACTGGGAGGCTGAGGTGCTGCTGTCTGCGGGGAGATAAACTCATCCCAGTCTGCTGCAGGGAATAGACGTTCTACTGGGAGCCATTGAGGTTGGAGGTGGAGGACTGTATTGTGCTGGGATTGGTGTTAATAGCTAGACATTCATCACCCTGACACCCATGTACGTGGGCGCGCACATGCACAGACTCAATCACACACGCATACACAAGCTTAATCTCTCTCACTTATGGACACACATGCACAGAATCTCAAACACACACTAAATCTCACACACACCTAGACTCTCTCTCTCTCTCTCTCTCTCTCTCTCTCTCTCCCCCCCCCTCTCTCTCTCGATCTCTCTCTCTCACACACACACACACACAAATGCACACTCACCTACACACGCAGAAACTCATACACACACACACAGGGCGTGCTGAGATTCCAGATGGGTGGGATGGCCTGCCCTCCACTGATCGTTACCCACGGCGATCCTCTCTTTGCACGTGCTCACTGTGATTAGGGGAAGGACTCTCACACACACATACACACACACACTCCCACATACACACCACACACTCCCACATACACGTATACACTTCTTCCAACACACATATACACACACACACACACCACTCCGCCCAACAGCACATTGTCTGCCCCTCTATTACTCATTATGCGGTCTGACCGGCTATGTTAATGATTCAGTGTATATAATTAGTATTTGTAAATAATGGATGATGGGTGATAATTATCCCATTCGAGCTATTTGTAGCTACAGGATGAGTAGATGCTTACTTTGCTGAGAGATAGACCACATAGATACATAACAACATCACAGCCCAAAGAGAATCTAACAAAAATTAACTAAATGATTATAGAAGCAGAAATGAAATATTGACTAATTTATAACTGTGTGAACCATGTGTATGCACAGCCAGTGTAGAATAGAATAGAACTGTAATGTCCACTTGTAAATAGACATTTACCATGAGCTTCATCTCAACAGTAACCCAGGGTAACCGTATCACACACAGAGCTAAAACAGTGAACATTGAATCAGTGTTACAGTTCAGAGGCTACGTCATGGAGTCCCAAAGAGTAGTGACTTCATGACGCTCAGGTCCAGATCTAGCCCTGTCTGCCAGCCTGTCTCTGTGATGATCCATTACTTGACTGTACAGAGGAGACTGATGATCCCCGTGGCAGAGTGGCAGCCGGGGGACTAGGCTTCTCCTGTTGGAGTTATGGTCTGGGGAAGGAGCAAGAGAGGGAGGGAGGGAGGGAGGGAGGGAGGGAGGGACAGACGCAGTCAGCCTGTAACAGACCTGAACTGTAATAGCCTTTGTCTTCAGCTTATTCATGTGCTCAGTGTGTGTGTTTCTGTGTCTGCATGTGTATGTGTGCATTCGTGTGTGCATTCGTGAGCATTGCGCCATTTATCAATAGATAAGAGTCATTACTACGACAGCCGCTCATGATCCAACATGGCCGCCCGCCGCGGGTCATCAAGTCACTCAGTTGCCATTGAACTCCAATTAATAACATGGGTTTTGAAGGCAACTGTTCAGAGGAGCTTAATCAGGGAATTTGTGGGCCATTATTAAACCAGCAACAGGGGAAATATCTCTATTACCTGCCGCACAATACAAGTAACTAAGACACAATGGTGCTGTAGAGACTGTCAGCATGACCACAGACAAGGCAGACGTGACAGGGGTCATTTACACAGAGAGGGTATTTGCCAAATTGGCCTGTTAATCATTATGAAGATGTCAGGCCGTTGTATGAATAATTAGGCTAGCGAAAGGAATAATCACGCATACACACACTCACACAAACACACACAGCTTTCAGTTAAGCAACGTTAGCTCCACACTAGCTCCAGCACCATGGCCATTGGCTCATATCTTTGATCTACATATCGGTACAAAGCTGGGCTTGTCTTATTCTGCCCCCCCCGCCCTCTCTCTCCTGCTGTGAGATCTGATCAAAGAAATCACCCCTGTCTATGTGAGAGTGTTTAGTTTGACTTGTCTCCAGCCTAGTGTTCAGGCTCTATTCACCATGTTGGCACCTGTGTGAGTCTACAAAGCAGAGTAGGGCTCGAAGGCAGATACCTGGCACACAGATGCGAAGGTGCACAGTTGGCCAGGATGCAGGAAGCCCTCTAGGTGTAATTAAAGCAACCAATCACACTGTACGACCTGCACAGGCTGAAGGTCACCAGTAGTCACCATGGAAGTGGGATCTTGTTTACAAGGTATACACGTTTTTGGTTAAATCAATGTTTCACCAACTTAACGGGGGGGAATCATGTTATGCTCCTTTGAAGTGTACAGGAGTATGTACCAGGTGCAAGGTATCAAAATGTCTCATAAAAGGATTAGGAATACCCTACACACTATCACACCTCTTTGAAGTCTACCGGAGAATGCTGTACAATAGGATGCAGGTATTTACTTTCCTTTCTCTCTAATGGCTGACCCAGTGTTGTTCTCTTTTGGCTCTACAGCCTCTCTTCATCAGAACAGTAGCAGCTTTGGCGGAGATCCATAGTTCATGTGTGGCTCTCCTCTCTATCTCGATCTCTGCAGGATGTTACTGTTTAGAAGGCTGTGGCCTCTGTGGCCTCCCAGGGACGTCTGGGAAACACTAGTCTAATTAACAGATAGAGAGAAGGAGAGGGGAAGGGAGGGGGGAAGGAGAGAGGACAGAGAGCAAGAGAGAGAGGACAGAGAGAAAGAGAGAGAGTGCATGAGAGAGAGATGAGAGAAGGAGAGTGAGGTAACGAGAAGAGGGAGTGGTTGAGAGAGAGAAACCTCCACAGCTTTACTGTTTATGTAGTAAACTGCAGCAGCAGTAATCACAGGGCAGGACCGTACAGACTACAGCAGCTGGGTCTGGGTCTGGCTACAGTTAGTTTTCCCTGTAGTAACTGCAGTCAAAGTGATTCCAGCTGGAGAGGAACATGTTCTCGGTTCCTTGCTGTGCCTCAGTCTTTCAGACTCAAACCGAAGCAGAACAGAGACTTGATTCTGAATGATGTGTTTTCTAAGCTTTGAGAGGCTTAGAATTTGGCACCTTTTTTCAGTTTGATGCATTCTTTCAATTCAAGGAAAGACCCCTCTGTCAGATTTCTAAGAGGGGTGTTGTCGTCTTTGTGAAAGTAAAATTTAAAAAGGTCTATTTGGTGTATACTGTCAGATGATTCAACATTCTGATAAACCATTTGTCTTTGTGATAAACCATTAACCATTTCTCCCTGTATTTGTCCCCAGGTGGCATCTCTAGGTGTGACCACGTTCACCCTGTGCGCTCTGTGCATTGACCGGTTCCGCGCAGCCACAAATGTCCAGATGTATTACGAGATGATCGAGAACTGCACCTCCACTACAGCCAAGCTCGCCGTCATCTGGATTGGAGCTCTCCTATTGGCTCTCCCAGAGCTCCTGATCCGCCAGCTGGTCACAGAGGACCCCGCTCTCCCAGATGACCCCCCTACGGAGCGCTGCGTGGTGCGCATCTCGACATCGCTCCCAGATACGCTCTACGTCCTGGGCCTAACCTACGAGGGCGCGCGGCTCTGGTGGTGCTTCGGCTGTTACTTCTGCCTCCCTACGCTCTTCACCATCGGCTGTTCCCTCGTCACCGCCCGCAAGATCCGCCGCGCCGAGCAGGCCTCCGTCCGCGGCAACAAGAAGCAGATACGCCTAGAAAGCCAGATGAACTGCACCGTCGTGGCGCTTGCCATCGTCTATGGCGCCTGCGTGGTCCCGGAGAACATCTGTAACATCGTGTCGGCATACATGGCAGCGGGCGTGCCGGAGCGGACCATGGCGGTCTTACACCTCCTGTCACAGCTGTTGTTGTTCTGCCGGGCGGCGGTGACGCCTGTGTTGCTCCTGTTATTATGTCGTCCGCTAGGCAGAGCCTTCCTGGACTGTTGTTGTTGCTGCTGCTGTAACCATGCCCACTCCTCAGGCACGGCTAGTGATGATAATGAGCATGAGTGTACCACAGAGCTGGAGCTGTCGCCCTTCAGCACCATACGCAGAGAGCTCAGCAACTACACTCCCGCAGGGTCCAACTGTTAAAACCACTGTTGACTACTGTTAAAGGTCCAGTGCAGTCAAAAACATGATTTTCCTATGTTTTATATTCAGTGTATATTTCCACACTATGAGGTTGGTATAATACTGTGAATGATGATTAATGCCCCTTTAGTATCAGAGCCTTTTGAAAAGACTGCCTGAAATTCAGCCAGTTTTGGTGGGAAGGAGTTTTTGGCCTGCCTGGTGACATCACCGGGCAATAAATGAGTTAAACCAATAAGAAAGATAGTTACAAACGTCTCTGCCAAAAACAGCTATTTTTCCGTTTTCCCCTCCCCACTCAGACCATTCCCAGACAATTTTGGCAAAATTCTTGCTTAAGACATTGTTATTTGCGAAGAGGCTGTTTTTGTTTCTTTTCTGACCATTTTAATTGAAAACAATCACAGTAAGTTACTTACTTGTTACCCAGAAATGATTTGATATTGAGATAAAAACAGCTGCATTGGAACTTTAATGACGACACAGCTACACAGCTGCAGGACAATACAAACATACCAGCACACAGAACTGTGCAACTTCACACCTGCAGAGTCAAACTGCTAAGGCTGCAAACCTCAACAACTATAGTACTATACAACATTTCACAAGCAGGATCCAACTGCTTAGATTACATACCTGTCACTTAGATTACATACCTGTACAAAACTACAGTAGGCTACTACACAATTAGCTACACAACTGACAAACTGGGTGCTACACAACTATTGTACAGTATACTATTACACAACTACTGTATATAACTACACACTAGCAGGGAAAAAGTGTCAGGACTACACACTATACATCCGCAGGGAGCAAGTAACATCTGAACAGCCATACTGCCGAGACAACTGCACAACAACCCAACTGCACTACAACTCCCAGTACACATACTGTGCTCCAACCCAGTACACAAACCCATTGGTCTGAGCTGGGACCAGACATGAACGGACAAAGCCAGAAACTCGACACCAGACTATACTGGACTGTGTTGAGCTGAAAGGGACTCGGTGGAGTGGACTAGGGGTTGGCTGGGCTGGAGTGGAGTGGACTCTGAATACTTGACTGGAGTGGACTGGGCTGGACCGGACATACTCACGTCACCCCTCACTCAAACACTGCACTCGCGATTCAGTTCACACACACGCCTTACTCGCACACTGGACTGTACATACTGTATACTACACACTCTATCACTCTAGTGAAGGAAAGATATATAGAGAAGGAAAGAAGGAAGGATATGGAGGAGGAATATGAGGATATTACGAGCATATTGTGATTGTTATTCTTTTAATGCACATTAATATTACTGTAATTGTCGTGGTTGATTTCTGCATACAACTCTGCACTGCCAAACACCTTTCCTTGCTTTCATACTCTGTCGTTCCCTCCTGTTAGTGTCAGAGTCAGGGCCCCTCTGTCTCTGTGTCTTTTCTGACAGTAACTTGTCGTAAATGGCCAATTGTACAGTGTTGTGATTCAAACTCTTGATGAAGTCAGTGATTCTTGTAAACCGTTTTATTGAACTTTGTGAGTATCTTGTTCACTCTGTCTGTATTTGATACTAGACGATGTAAGCGCACACGGTCATCAGTCTAGTTTCTGGTTTCTAAAATAGCTTTTCTATAGCCAACAAAAACGGTCCCTTTGATTAAAAAAAAATAACTTGATCTTGACTGTAGAACTGCAGCTCTGTGTAGACATTTGTTGAGTGGTGTATTACTTTCTTTGTGTTCCTGACTTGAAAATATCATTCTTGATTAGAATTCGAATTCACAATGTTTTCCCCATGCACAAGGGTACAAACGCACCGTGGCTACGCGACACCACAGATGCTTCCATATACATCAGCTATAGATTACACAGACAGAGCAGAGCATATACATCAGCTATAGATTACACAGACAGAGCAGAGCATATACATCAGCTATAGATTACACAGACAGAGCAGAGCATATACATCAGCTATAGATTACACAGACAGAGCAGAGCATATACATCAGCTATAGATTACACAGACAGAGCAGAGCATATACATCAGCTATAGATTACACAGACAGAGCAGAGCATATACATCAGCTATAGATTACACAGACAGAGCAGAGCATATACATCAGCTATAGATTACACAGACAGAGCAGAGCATATACATCAGCTATAGATTACACAGACAGAGCAGAGCATATACATCAACAGCATGTATCACCGCATATGATTCCCTTTATAACCGTCTTTACAGTGTTATACAACGGTGACGATAGCAAAGAAGCGTCTGGCGTGTACGCGAGTCTGTGTTAGCGGCGATAAGGGAGATGAATGTTGTGGTTATTATCCCCATAACAGAATTATCTGTCATAAGAAGACTAAGCAGAGCCGGCTCTGTTTCCGCACCTGTGTGACTCTGCTGTGCATACTGCTGCACTCCCACTGCTCTGAGGAGGTGGTATTTTCTTTCTCACACCACCGCACATCCGCTCCTCTATTTGATGTGTCGCAGTGAGAGAGAGAGAGAGAGAGAGAGAGAGAGAGAGAGAGAGAGAGAGAGAGAGAGAGAGAGAGAGAGAGAGAGAGAGAGAGATAGATCAGCTATTTCTGTCTGTGTAAGGGAACAGCTCAGAAAGACAGGCAGGAACGGACCATACTAACATTCTACTGACAAGACACACGTATTCTAATTACTACTGACAATCAATGTCTTCTGACGTTCTATCAAGACATGGTCATTAGGGGTGACATTTGACTCATTTCCAACAGACAGTCAACAGGATTCGTGTCATTTTATGCAGGACTGCGACATCTATGTCATTCACCTCTCAGATTCTGAATCAAAAAGCACAATTTACATCCTGATTAAAATTGCAGATCTGTGCACAATTTTTATTTATCCGTTATTTTACCAGGTAAGTTGACTGAGAACACATTCTCATTTGCAGCAACGACCTGGGGAATAGTTACAGGGGAGAGGAGGGGGATGAATGAGCCAATTGTAAACTGGGGATAATGAGGTGACCGTGATGGTTTGATGGCCAGATTGGGAATTTAGCCTGGACACCAGGGTTAACACCCCTACAATAAGTGCCATGGGATCTTTAATGACCGCAGAGAGTCAGGACACCCGTTTAACATCCCATCCAAAAGACAGCACCCCTACAAGGGCAGTGTCCCCAATCACTGGCCTTGGGATATTTTTTTAGACCAGAAGAAAGAGTGCCTCCTACTGGCCCTCCAACACCACTTCCAGCAGCATCTGGTCTCCCATCCAGGGACTGACCAGGACCAACACTGCTTAGCTTCAGAAGCAAGCCAGCAGTGGTATGCAGGGTGGTAATGCTGCTGGCTAAATTGGGGCTATCGTCTAAATCTTTTCCTTCTCTTCCCATCTGAGATCAAACTGCATCGTGGGCTGCTGTCGCCGTCGCGTCCCAGATAGGATGACAGGCATCTGTGCCATTCATGCTGGTAATTTTCCTAAAAACAATAGGACTCTAGACATCACAGTGGCTCAATCACACTCAATCAGAGCCTCAGTGGCTACAGCCCTGTGTACAGCTCCATCTGCACCTCTGTCTGTCTGTCTGTCTGTCTGTCTGTCTGTCTGTCTGTCTGTCTGTCTGTCTGTCTGTCTGTCTGTCTGTCTGTCTGTCTGTCTGTCTGTCTGTCTGTCTGTCTGTCTGTCTGAGCCTTTGTCTGTCTGTCTCTGATGGAGCAGGATGAAGAATACTCCTTATTCAATTCGCTGTTGTCATTATCATTCAATCTCAGGACCAGTTTCCCACACTCAGATTAAGCCTGAAATTAAATTTAAGATTTCCATTGAGTTTCATGCTTTTCAGGCCAGGAATAGGCTTAATCGGAGTCCGGGAAACTGGTAGGCTACATCTATTGAGCTACCTGGCTGTATTAAATTATCAGCAGCCATGCTTATAAAACAATAATAATTCTAATGAGTATATTTTGGGCTGGGTGACATCATAACAGTTACCCGTTAGCCCTGACACGATTTCACGCCAAATCAGCGTTAGCCATGGCCAGTGCTATGCTAACGCTAGCCCCTCTCTCTTCAAATCTCTGCAGCCCAGTGCTTACAAGACCCTTTCTCGTCACATCACTGCGGCAAAGAGCTAACGCTAACTAGCCCCTTCTCACATCACTGCAGCCCAGCGCTAATGCTACGCTAAAGCTATTCACTAAGCCCCTTTCTCCTCATATCACTGTAGCCCAGCGCTAACGCTAGCTTGCCCTTTCTACTTACATCAGTGCAGCCCAGTACTAACGCTAGCTAGCCCTTGCTCCTTAAATGTATTTTTGCAAACTAAAGCTAGTCACTTGCCCCTTTCTCTTCACATCACTGTCAACCCACTCTCCACTGACTCACTGTGTTTCCTGCTGCTAATCTCACTTTATTCTGCCCGCTGTCAACAGTCATTACTGTCTTCCATGAGTTCTCTGGATGCAGATATATTGGACAAAATCAGAGTTGTACTTGGAGGAGCCTGATTTTCCTTTTGATGGCCGTGTTTCTCACACTTGCAAGGAAATGTATATATTTCTTGAGGCGTAGAGGAATATTCTGTATTTCTGTGTGTATTCGCTCTCCCTCTAACCTCCATCTCTCTCTCCCTCTCTAACCCTCTCTCTCTCTCTCTCTCTCTCTCTCTCTCTCTCTCTCTGTCTCTCTCTCTCTCTCTCTCTCTCTCTCTGCAGCATGCTAACCTCAGGCATTTTAATGGGTGAGTTTTGATCTGTCCAGTCAAACACATTCAAATGTGTCCAGCCAGTAGCACAGTGGGAACGGTGCCTAATTCAACCCCGGCAAATGAACCAGCAGTTAATTGTACAGAACAGCATACACATGCACTAGAGAAGAGATGGAAAAGTGGTAAACAAGTTGAGTTTTTAGACAAGAGTGCTAGGTTAATAACTGGGAACCAAGAGAGAGAGAGAGAGAGAGAGAGAGAGAGAGATATGCTACGGCATGCTGCTCTGTGCATACTCTATTGATCCACAATTGGGGTTTTTCTAACCCTGTATGTATACAATCAATCTGAAATACGTATCATGGGCTATGTAGACAGGAACCTGAACCGTACAGTCGTATGTGTGCATTTAGGTGGAAGAGATGAGGGTGCTACCACACTAGAGATCAGAGATAGAGAAAAGGAAAATGAGGCCTAGATTCAATCAGATCAAGCGTTTAACAACACCCACTTAGCTGATGTTTTGGTGTTGGAGGCGTAACTGCGTTGGAGCTGTCACATCGGTGAGCAGCTGCTCTTGGTCATTGTCATGAAGCTACATCCATCCTACTCGCCTTAGAAGTTCAAAACAAGAAATCGAGGGCTATTATAGACACTCAAATTGAAAATCATTCAACTAAATCATGAGGATTTCTATCAGCCTAATCATGGTCTAGAATTCATTTCACATTCCAGTGTTGGAACTTGTAAACAAGGCTGTATGGGATGTTCCCTAATGCGACTCTATGCAGCCATTGGCAATGTCTACTTCAGGTATAGCCCATTAGGCTAGTGGCCAATGCTCGAAAAGGTCTTTAGTTTTTGAGATAGCCCTACCAGAGGTAGAACAAAATACAACCATGTTTTCACATCTCTTATGTCTCCCATCTATGAAATGGATGGTTGTGTAAATATTTTACTGCAAAAGTGGTTAAATTGAAAGATATTGTGACAGACCCCCTAAACTCAAAAAATGCAGAATAATGCATGGCTGAAGGGGGGTGGGGCACATAAGCTCATGTAACCCAATATTGCAAGCTCTGATAATGCAGAAAATTGGAATACAAGTAGTCAGTTGTCTGCATCTTGGAAATATAGACCTGTAATCACAGAGATACAATAGGAGGGAATGTGAACTATGAATATTTATGATGAATGTAAGCGTTACTTTTTGGTAACTGATTAATACACAAGTCAAATTTGCTCCTATTCAGTGGTGTATCATCCTGCCTGACAAAAATTCATACAGTTATATATGTTTTTTGATGTTGTGGCTACTGTAATATAATCGGCTCTAATTAAAACAAGTGGGCTCAGACACTGAAAATTGAAAAATAGTTTCCTTTGTGGATTTTATTTGTTCAGCCCCTACTCTTGCAATTACATAAGCCCCCCCACCTCTTCCAAATCCAATATGGCTTCAAAATACAATTTGGCTGCCACAATACCATAGGTTTTCCAATGGTGGTTTAATCACCAATGGTGGTTTAATCATCTGTATGTATATTGGATAAATTGGTCCCTTCATACAAACAGCGTGTTGAAGAAGGAGGCTGAAGAAAGACCCTCACAAACTTCTACAGATACACCATTGAGAGGATCCTGTCAGGCTGTATCACCGCCTGGTACGGTAATTGCATCATCCACAACCGCAGGGCTCTCCAGGGGGTGGTGCGGTCAACCCAACACATCACTGGGGGCACACTGCCTGCCCTCCGAGACATCTACAGCACCCGGTGTCACAGGAAGGCCAAGAAGATCATCAAGGACCTCAGTCATCCGAGCCACAGGATGTTCACCCCGCTACCATCTAGAAGGCAGAGGCAGTAAAGGTGCATCAAAGCTGGGACAGAGAGACTGAGAAACAAATCAAATCAAAGTTATTTGTCACATGCGCCGAATACAAAAGGTGTAGGCCTTAACGTCAATTGCTTACTTACAAGCCCATAACCAACAATGCAGCTCATGAAATCGAGTAAAAAAGAAACTAGAGTAAAAAATGAAATCTAAAGTAACACAATAAAATAACAATAATGGGGCTACATACAGGTAGCCGGTACTGAGTCATTGTGTGGGGGTACAGGTTAGTCAAGGTCATTTGTAAATGTAGGTAGGGGTAAAGTGACTATGCATAGATACATGTACATAAACAGCGAGTAGCAGCAGTGTAAAAACAAGTCAATGTAAATAGTCCGGTTTAGCCATTTGATTCATTATTCAGCAGTCCTAAAGCTTGGGGGTAGAAGCTGTTAAGGAGCGTTTTGGACCTAGACTTGGTGCTCTGGTACCGCTTGCCGTGCGGTAGCAGAGAGAACAGTCTATGACTTGGGTGACTGGAGTCTTTGACAATTGTTTGGGCTTTCCTCTGACACCGCCTAGTATATAGGTCCTGAATGGCTGGAAGCTTGGCCCCAGTGATGTGCTGGGCTGTACGCAATACCATCTGTAGCTCCATACGGTCGGATGCCAAGCAGTTGCCATACCAGGCGGTGATACAACCGGTCAGGATGCTCTCGATGGTGCAGCTGTTGAACTTTTTGAGGACGTGGGACCCATACAAATCTTTTCAGTCTCCTGAGGGGGAAAAGGTGTAGTCGTGCCCTCACCACAACTTTCTTGGTGTGTTTGGACCACGATAGTTTGTTGGTTATGTGGACACCAAGGAACTTGAAACTCTCAACCCGCTCCACTACAGCCCCATCGATGTGAATGGGGGCGTGTTTGGGCCTCCTTTTCCTATAGTCCACGATCATCTCCTTTGTCTTGCTCACATTGAGGGAGAGGTTGTTGTCCTGGCACCACACTGCCAGGTCTCTGACCTCCTCCCTATAGGCTGTTTCATCGTTGTCGACCACTGTTGTGTCGTCGGCAAACTTAATGATGGTGTTGGAGTTGTGCTTGGCCACGCAGGTGAACAGGGAGTATAGGAGGGGACTAAGCACGCACCCCTGAGGGGCCCCTGTGTTGAGGATCAGATTGGCAGATGTGTTGTTGCTTACCCTTAGGAAGTCCAGGATCCGGTTGCAGAGGGAGGGGTTTAGTCCCAGGGTCCTTAGCTTCGTGATGAGCTTTGTGGGCACTATGGTGTTGAACATTTAGCTGTAGTCAATGAACAGCATTCTCACAGAGTTGTTGCTTTTGTCCAGGTGGGAAAGGGCAGTGTGGAGTGCGATTGAAATGGCATCATCTGTGGATCTGTTGGAGCGGTATGCGAATTGGAATGGGTCTATGGTTTCCGAGATGATGGTGTTGATGTGACCCATGACCAGCCTTTCAAAGCACTTCATAGCTACCGACGTGAGTGCCACGTGAGTGTCATTTAGGCAGGGAACAGGGACAATGGTGGTCTGCTTGAAACATGTAGGTATTACAGACTTGGTCAGGGAGATGTTGAAAATGTCAGTGAAGACACATGCCAGTTGGCCCACACATGCTCTGAGTACACGTCCTGGTAATCCATCTGGCCCAGCGGCCTTGTGAATGTTGACCTGTTTAAAGGTCTTACTCACATCGGCTACGGAGAGCGTGATCATACAGTCGTCCAGAACAGCAGGTGCTCTCATGCATGCTTCAGTGTTGCTTGCTTCGAAGAAAGTATAAAAGGCATTTAGCCCATTTGGTAGGCTTGTGTCACTGAGCAGCTCGCGGCTGGGTTTCCCTTCGTAATCTGTAATAATTTGCAAGCCCTGCCACATTCGACGAGCGTCACTGGAACGTCAGTGTAGGATTCAATCTTAGACCTGTATTGATGCTTTACCTGTTTGATGGTTCGTCTGAGGGCATACCGGTATATTATTTCTTATAAGTGTCCGGATTAGTGCCCCGCTCCTTGAAACCTGCAACTCTAGCCTTTCGCTCGGTGCTGATGTTGCCAGTAATCCATGGCTTCTTGTTGGGATATGTACTCACGGTCACTGTGGGGACGACGTCGTCGATGCACTTATTGATGAAGGCAGTGACTGAGGTGGTATACTTCTCAATGCCATTGGATGAAACACACCCTGCTCTGGAGCAGGTTTTCATCAAGGATCTCTCTGTACTTTGCTCCGTTCATCTTTCCCTCGATCCTGACTAGTCTCCCAGTCCCTGCCGCTGAAAAACATCCCCACAGAATGAGGGATGGGCCAGGTTTCCTCCAGACCGGACACTTGGCATTCAGGCCAAAAAGTTCAATCTTGGTTTCATCAGACCAGAGAATCTTGTTTCTCATGGTCTGAGAGTCTTTATGTGCCTTTTGTCAATCTCCAAGCTGGCTGGCATTTGCCTCTTACTGAGGAATGGCTTCGACACGCCACTCTACCATAAAGGCCTGATTGGTGGAGTGCTGCAGAGATGGTTGTCCTTCTAGAAGGTTTTCCCATCTCCACAGAGGAACTCTGGAGCTTTCTCAGAATGACCATTGGGTTCTTGGTCACCTCCCTGTCCAAGGCCCTTCTCCCCCGGGCGGCCAGCTCTTGGTGGTTCCAAACTTCTTCCATTTAAGAATGACGGAGGCCACTGTGTTCTTGGGGACCTTCAATGCTGCAGACATTCTTGGGAACCCTTCCCCCGATCTGTGCCTCAATACAATCCTTTCTCAACTCTCTACGGACAATTCCTTCTTCTTCATGGCTTGTTTTTTGCGCTGACGTGCACTGTCAACTGTGGGACCTTATATAGGCAGGTGTGTGACTTTCCAAATCATGTCGAATTAATTGAATTTACCACAGGTGGACTCCCATCAAGTTGTAGAAACATCTCAAGGATGATCAATGGAAACAGGATGCACCTGAACTCAATTTTGAGTCTGATAGAAAAGGGTCTGAATACTTATGTAAACTAGGTATTTCTGTTTTTTTATTTTCAGTAAATGTGCAAACATTTAAAAATATATATGTTCACTATGTCATTATGGGTTATTGTGTGTAGATTGTTAAGGTTTTATTTTTATTAAATTCATTTTAGAAGAAGGTTCTAAAGTAACATAATGTGGAAAAAGTCAAGGGGTCTGAATACTTTCCGAAAGGCACTGTATACAGTATATATTTAATACATTGTATGTCTATATATTTATGTTCCGGTCTCTGGCATTGCTCGTTCTGATTATTTCTTCATTAATTTCTTATCTGGATTATGTTCTTGTCTTTTCTGCACTATTGGAGCTAGAAACACAGGCATTTCGTTGCACCGGGCGACCAATAAAATGTGATTTTTTTTCAAATTTTATTTGATTTATATGCATGCTTTAAATGAGAGACATCTTTTAGATTTGTGTACTGTTCTTATGATCTGTACTCAAGACTATTTTTGTGCAATTGAACTATATTGGGAATACAATATGCCTGTTCGTAATTACACTCAAACACCTTTTGGTGGATATAGAAACAGCAACCAGACTGCTTGTCATGGCAACACATAGTGTTCCAAGTCACAAGCCTCTTTGAGGATCAATGAGGCAACTGGGAGGCTCCAACGAAAGGAAAGAGTATCCAACCGTGACACCCTCTCCCTAGCTCTATAACTTGCCCCCACTGTGGTATAACTTGTACCTCCAGAATTAGGCTCTTAAGTCACCTCCTTATCATTAAGAAGTGAGCTTTGAGTCATAGCTAGTCCCAATATGGCTGCCTGGATCCAACATGACCTTCCGCTGGCTCACTGCATTCGTGATGCGGTGCACTCTTCGGCTGTTCAGGTTGAGCTGGCACATTGCTTTTTACAGAAAATCAAGTGCACCGTCATGGTTGTCTGCCCTGGAGTTGCTGTATCTGTTGACTTGGTGACATTATGGTGTATGGGGAGAATGCAACCACGCATGACGACAAGAATATAAGGCTGGTGTTCACTACAATGAACCAACACAACCTGACACCCATTGACAAGAAATGCCATCAACTTAGTGGGCCTTCACATGTCAGAGGAATTGCAGCTCTCCAATATCAATGCCATCCTGAATCTCCCAGAATGGTCCTTGATAGCCCCCCTCCACCTTCAGTCCACCCCTCTGGCAGTAACTACAGACAGACACCAAGGAACTGGAATACAGACTGTCAGTAGGCCATTCAACAGCCAAAATACCACGTGGAAAGTGCTGGCGTGCATTTCCATCATATGTACCTATTTTGCTACCAACCATTTCTGGGAAGCCCATGTGATACCTGAATTGGACTCGCATGTAAAGAATGAGCTCTCATGTTGGGGTGACTCATACATTGGTCTGGGAAACTGTACAGTAATCCCAATATCCTTTTAAAGGACATATGCCATCCATGGCGTACCAGAGGCCCCTTAGGATGGTCAAACTTAAACAAAGATGCATGTCATTATGTGTGTTGGCTGGGGATTGACTGTGAGATAATGGCCTTTGTGCACCATGCATGACTAGCCTCCAACTCCTCTGCAACCCTTTTACTGTCCTAGGTCATAGTCGATGAGATATACTTTAAGTAACCTCTTGTTGACCTGAGGTCACCCTCACCGGTTCTGTCACTCTCCTCACCTCCTCATCTCCTGCTGGGCCTGCCCCAGACCGTAATCACAGCCAACCACCCACAGTTAATATCACCTTTAAATGATCATTCTACCCAACTATCAAAAGGAATATGAAGGACTTGACCTACAGGATTTGTTCCACATTCAACATTTTTTTTAAATCCTCCCGCGGTTCAATTAGGCGTTGGAAAGATCTAAGGGCAGATCTGTTTGTGACAGCCCTTTCACAGACTCTCTTTCACAACCAGACAACTAACCATTCCACTGCTGAAGTATCCCCAGCATCGTTCAGGCTGAGATTAGTCAATGGGTCTAGTTGGCATGCAAAGCAGCATCTCCTGAGTGTCTGCACCCAACTGTTGTAGAATTGGATCCTGCTCACCACACAGCCCCAATACCCCACCAGTCACACTAGAAAGATAGCACCCTTGTCACTGTCTCTTGCCCAGAATGACCAGTTAGCTGTGCGAGCTGGTCAGGCACCAGAACTACAACCACCACTGGCTACATTGTCTCCTCACCCTTTTAGGACACACTTATTTCCTGCCATCTCAAAGGCGTTGAATCAGCCTTGCACTTGGGGAAAAGAGGGGAAAGGTCAGAGCTGTGCATATAGGCTACTGGAGTAGCTGACCGTTGCATACCATGTTTCTTTCCTGTAACCTGGTTACGCTACTATGTGCTTGTGTTGTGAAAGGCTTGTTATTATATTATTTCTTTGTGGAATTGTGTCACGGGATTCTTCCGTCGAAGGAGAGGCGGACCAATACGCAGCGTGGTTGAAGTTCATGGTTTTTAAATAAGAAAAACTATACATGAACAAACTACAAAACAAAAAATGTGAATAATCCATATTGGATTTTGGACACCATATTGGATTTGAGGCTATATCCATGGTGGCCCCAAAGATAATATGTGATGGCCCCTGACGTAATTACAAGAGTAGGTAGGGGCTAAATATACAACATCTTTTAAGGAACCCTGGACCCAAATAAATCTAATTCCAATGTCTGTGCCGACTTGATTTCCTTAGAGCATATTCCACTAACCACAATATAAAATAACATGTGTAACTGAATGTATTTTAGTCAAGCAGGACCATACAGCACTGAATGTGAGCAAATTTGACTTGCAAAGTTGTCTATAAATCAGCTACCAAAAAGTAAAGCTTACATTCATCATAAATATTCATTGTTGACATTTCCGCCTATTGAGTCTCTGTGTTTACAGTTATATATTTAGAATATTCATTAAGATATCTTAATGCTGTTAGTTGGTGTATGTAGGGCAAACAACTGACAACTTGTATTCTAAATTCTAGCAATATCAGAGCTTGCAATATTGGGTTACATGAGCTTATGTGCCCCATGCCCCCCTCCAACGAGGCATTATTCTGCACTTTGAGTTTAGAGGTTGTGTCACGATATCTATAAATTGAACAACTTTTGCAGTACAAGATTTTTACACAACCATCCATTTTATATATAGGAGACAGTAGGAATGTGAAAAAAACATGGTCGTGTTTTGTTCTACCTCGGGTAGGGAGGGGTATCTAAAAAAATATGGGCCTTCTCACAAGCCTATATTGCCAGGAGCCGCTTGTGAATTGTACCGATCTAATGCAGTTCCACCGACCAAAACAAACGCTGGGCGGATGTCGGCTAAAGCAGATCTGATCGAATAGAGCCCTAAATCTGTGAGAGCTTTTCTATAAGCGTAGATATGAGCATCCCAGATATCTGATACTGCCGACTGACCAAACAATCGGCTGCCTTGGGGAAGAAATACAGCACCTGATGTCACTTTAAGGCCAAAAAGATCATCAAGGACATCAACCACCCGAGCCACGGCCTGTTCACCCCGTTATCATCCAGAAGGCGAGGTCAGTACAGGTGCATCAAAGCTGTGACCGAGAGACTGATAAACAGCTTCTATCTGAAGGCCATCAGACTGTTAAATAGCCATCACTAGCCGGCTTCCACCCGGTTTTGTAATCCTGCACCAGAGGCTGCTGCCCTATTTACATATCCTTGGAATCATTGGCCACTTTAATAATGGAACACTAGTCACTTTAATAATGTTTAAATAATGTTTACATACTGCTTTACTCATCTCATGTATATACTGTATTCTATTCTACTGTATTTTAGTCAAAACCACTCCGACATTGCTCAATCTAATATTTATATATTTCTTAATTCCATTCTTTTACTTTTAGATTAGTGTGTATTGTTGTGAACTGCAAGACACTACTGCACTTTTGGAGCTAGGAACACAAGCATTTTGCTACACCCGCAATAACATCTGCTAAATATTTGATTTGATTTGATTTGATTTGGTAAGTGTTTTTTCTTTCTTTTTGTGATCGTCTCTCCGGCTTTTGGTGGCCAGCCATTCATTTCCAGGTCAGTGCCAGCGCTGAATGGTTGGGTGCATTTAAGATGTGCTCACTGAAGAATCTCTTTCTGTGTCTCTGAGAGGTGAAGAGGCTGCAGTAGACCTTGTAAGAGCCTTCACTTCACTGTCCTGAAAGGGTGCCATGCTTCAGCTGCTATTCTCTCTCTCTCTCTCTCTCTCTCTCTCTCTATATATATATATATATATATATACATTTCTCTCTCTCCATATCTCTCTTTCTATCTCCCATGACCCTTTGCAGTTTTGTTAATGCACTGCTGATGTTGGATGAATTCTCTTCAAAGATCCGTTATATTATTCAGGGCTGAAACTTGGGTCATGGGCATCTGCAGATCACTGTCTTATTGTTTGGCTTGGCTAGCGTTGTTAGCATCGCTCCCATTGACCTTTGCTAGCATTCTGGCTGGCATCAGCACATTGTAGCGCTAGCATCGCTAACACTTTTTTCTCTCATTGCTAGGCAGATATATTAAAGACTGTTTAGAGAACAAATCCCAATAAATACTGATGGGTGAGTGTAAGGGAATGAAGACACACACACACGCACACGCACACACACACACACACACACACACACACACACACACACACACACACACACACACACACACACACACAAGCACACACAAACAAACACACACCACCAGGCCTCTCTCTCTCAAGCTATTATTTCCCAAGCATAAAGTGCATTATGAATGTATGTATTCAAATGGTTTACCTCATTTGGGGGGGAAGAGAAGCTGGTTTGGGCAGGTTTGAGTCTTCAGCTAGAGCTGTAAAAGCAGTCCTGGCTTGTCGCAATGTTTCCCAACAGTTACAATTACAGTCATTTCCAAACTGTGTAGCATTACTCACGTTCTGTCTCTAACATGTTTTCCATTGCCCAACTCTCTAAGTAAGAACCAGAGACATCATGCTGCCAGAAAGTATGTCAACCCAATTGTATTAACACTTAAAGTATTTTCCTCATGATTGCATTGTGAACAGCACAATATGTATTTGTCATACGTCTTACAATACAGCATGTGTCCTTCAAGTGATTCTCTTCTTCTACCCACAGTGTTTCTACTCATTGACTAATTGAGGCTCCCACTGATTGTCAGATGTGTTGAAGAGAGCAGCCCAGCTCTGCTCCTCCCTACGCTGCCTGGCAGTCCAACTCCTGCAGTGGCAGAGGGGGATTAGGTGTGTGATGTCGTTTCGGTGGGACACACACATTGGCACGCACGCATGCACGCACACACACACACACACACACACACACGCACACACACACAGAGACACACACACACACACTCACACACACACACACAGAAACACACACACACTCACACATACACACACAGAGACACACACACACACACTCTACTCTCACACACACACACACACACACACACACACACACACACACACACACACACACACACACACACACACACACACACACACACACACACAGACACACACACACACTCACACACACACACAGAGAGACACACACACACACACACACACACACACACACACACACACACACACACACAGAGACACACACCCACCCACTGAGCTGCCCCTCCTCGTCTCTCAACTCAGAAGAGGGTTCTGAGAGCTAAGGTGACTTGTAGGGGAGGAGTGTGTGCGTGTGTGTGTGTGTGTGTGTGATTAAAAGGGGAAAAGACACCTGCTGCTGCCTCTTTAAGGGGGGTGGGGGTGGAGTTGAGAGGGAGCAAGGAGAGATGATTGGTGGCTCAACTCAAGGGTTGCCAGATTGGTGGTCAGTTGGACCATAACAGTTGCCAGGATTCTGTATACTCTCTCAACCCAGTGGTATTCAATCCACTGAGAATGTAATCTGTAATCTGGGCCTTTTCCTCAAATCCTACTTTTAATTACTTTAATTCAGATTTTTTATTAATTGATTAGTCTGGCACTGACCTGGTTGAGACATCTGGTGACTCTAAGAGTTTAATTGAAACCAGAGTTTGTTAGTATGCAGGAGTCGTACTGCAGCAAACATGATTTCATCAAGAGGTGACAATTTCCTATTTCAAGTGATTTTTTTCTACCTCTTAATCAAAACAAAAAAAACATGACCTCTGCCTTCTGCCCAATTGCCTATAATTTCATCAAACAATCTGCTGAAATCTTTCATGACAATTAAGCACTGGTGACTGTGGAAAAATGGAGCACTGTCACCAAAGCAACTCGACTCAACACTGTTGCCTTGGTGATTTCCATGGTGATTGCTGAAGTCACAAAGCCTGCATTTGGAGGAGGCAGTTAGGATCCCCGGTCCCCTTTCTCTGTGGGCTGAGGTGTATTATTAGCTGCCTGGCACACTGCCTGTCCTTCTTCCTCCTGTTGTGTCCAACCCAGCCACATAACACACTGTATCTACCGGAGAGGATTTTAGCTTTACAGAGCTGTAACTGAGGATCACTGGCTGATAAGGTAACATTGATTTGATTTCACACGGGCTGGATGACAGAATGCATTGTCCTGTGTGTGTGTGTGTGTGTGTGTGTGTGTGTGTGTGTGTGTGTGTGTGTGTGTGTGTGTGTGTGTGTGTGTGTGTGTGCGTGTGTGCGTGTGTGCATGTGTGCGTGGGTGTGTGGGTGCGTGCGTGCATGGGTGCGTGCGTGCTTGGGTGCGTGGGTGCGTGGGTGCGTGCGTGCATGGGTGCGTGCGTGGGTGCGTGCATGGGTGCGTGCGTGGGTGCGTGCGTGGGTGGGTGCGTGCGTGGGTGCGTGAGTGGGTGCGTGCGTGGGTGCGTGCGTGCGTTCGTGCGTGGGTGCGTGCGTGGGTGTGTGAGTGGGTGCGTGCGTGCGTGGGTGCGTGTGTGCGTTCGTGCGTGGGTGGGTGCGTGTGTGGTGCGTGCGTGGGTGCGTGCGTGGGAGGGTGGTGCGTGCGTGCGTGCGTGGGTGCGTGCGTGCGTGGGTGCGTGCGTGCGTGGGTGCGTGCGTGCGTGGGTGCGTGAGTGGGTGCGTGCGTGGGTGCGTGCGTGCGTGCGTGCGTGGGTGCGTGCGTGCGGTGCGTGCGTGGGTGCGTGTGAGTGCGCGCGTGCGTGGGTGCGTGCGTGCGTGCGTGCGTGCGTCGTGCGTGCGTGCGTGGTGTGGGTGAGTGGGTGCGTGCGTGCGTGCGTGGTGCGTGCGTGCGTTCGTGCGTGGGTGGGTGCGTGTGCGTGCGTGTGTGGTGCGTGCGTGCGTGCGTGCGTGCGTGGGTGCGTGCGTTCGTGCGTGGGTGGGTGCGTGTGTGGTGCGTGGGTGCGTGGTGCGTGGGTGCGTGCGTGGGTGCGTGCGTGGGAGGGTGGTGCGCGCGTGCGTGGGTGCGAGCGTGCGTGGGTGCGTGCGTGCGTGGGTGCGTGAGTGGGTGCGTGCGTGGGTGCGTGCGTTCGTTCGTGGGTGCGTGCGTCGTGTGTGGTGCGTGCGTGCGTGGGTGCGTGCGTGGGTGCGTGCGTGAGTGCGTGCGTGCGTGGGTGCGTGCGTGGGTGCGTGAGTGGGTGCGTGCGTGCGTGGGTGCGTGCGTGCGTGCGTGCGTTCGTGCGTGGGTGGGTGCGTGAGTGGGTGCGTGCGTGGGTGGGTGCGTATTCCTCTCTTCCAGTGGTTGTTTTATGATTGTTCCGCTCCACTTCGACAGGGACCTCCTCTGGAGCTGAATGCGGATGGCATGGAGCTCTGCTCTAACAGAACACAAGTGTCACGCTGCTGTAGAGATCAAAAGAGCTGGGAGCTTGGACTGTCACCTGCCATTCATTTCCCCTGGGCAGTAAGGCTGGGTGGATGGATGACTCAGAGCCAGCAGGGATGGTATCAGTAGCATTGACAGAAAAGACCCTGACACTACAGGATGGGATATTCTAGTCACTGCTGTCTGTTTGTGTAGACAGCTCTCAAATGGCACTTTTGTATTCCTTATACAGTGCATTACTTTGGATCAGACCAGTGTAATAACATAATCAAATAGAACAAAGTTAATTATAGGATCTCTGTAGGTACAACCAAGTAGTGCGCTAGTGAATAAGGTATCAGCAGCCTCTGTGTTGCACTTGCAGTGATGCAGAGTGAATAGGTTGTGGGGATGCATCAGACTAACAGTAAGGAGACCTTGGCAGCACATCATTTCACTTCGTCACCAATGTGCCACTGGCTCTTGTCTGTTCAGACCTCTCTCTCATTCCCTCCATCTCAATCCCTCTCTCCTTTCTTATTTCTCTCTCTCCCGTTATCCCTCTGCTCTTCCTCTTACCCCTCTCTCTCTGTCTTTCCCAGAGTGACCTGGCACAAGACATGCATTCTGGAGTGCTGTCAGGTGTAAAGACAATTGGCTCCCAGCCCAGATGCAGTACAAACAACAAAGAAACAAACAAAAACCTCACCCAGCCACAGAAAATACATTATGTACTCTACTATATGCCAAGTCATGTGTCATATACATTGCCTTTTTACACGTTGTTACGTTACAGCCCTATTCTAAAATGTGTTACATTGTTTTTCGCCATCATCAATCTACACACAATACCCCATAATAACAAAGCAAAAACAGTTTTTTAGAAATGTTTGCTAATTTATAAGAAATAAAAAACTGAAATATCACATTTACATAAGTATTCAGACCATTTATTAAGTACTTTGTTGAAGCACCATTGGTAGCAGTTACAGCCTCGAGTCTTCATGGGTATGATGCTACAACCTCGGCACAACTGTATTTGGGGAGTTTCTCCCATTCTTCTCTGCAGATCCTCTCAAGCTCTATCAGGTTGGATGGGGAATGTTGCTGCACAGCTATTTTCAGGTCTCTCCAGAGATGTTCGATCGGGTTCAAGTGCGTGCTCTGGCTGGGCCACTCAAGGACATTCAGACACTTGTGCCGAAGCCACTCTTGCATTGTCTTGGCTGTGTGCTTAGGGTCGTTGTTCTGTTGGAAGGTGAACCTTCACCAAAGACTGAGGTCCTGAGCGGTCTGGAGCAAGTTTTCATCAAGGATCTCTCTGTACTTTGCTCTGTTCATCTTTGCCTCGATCCTGGCTAGTCTCCCAGTCCCTGCCGCTGAAAAACATCCCCACAGCATGATGTTGCCACCACCATGCTTCATCGTAGGGACGGTGCCAGGTTTCCTCCAAACGTGACACTTGGCATTCAGGCAAAAGAGTTCAATCTTGGATACATCATCACCAGAGAATCTTGTTTTTCATGGTCTGAGAGTCTTTTGGTGCCTTTTGGCAAACTCCAAGTGGGCTGGCATGTGCCTCTTACTGAGGAGTGGCTTCCGTCACGCCACTCTTCCATATAGGCCTGATTGATGGAGTGCTGCAGAGATGGTTGTCCTTGTGGAAGGATCTCCCATCTCCACAGAGGAACTCTAGAGCTCTGTCAGAGTGACCATCGGGTTCTGGGTCACCCCCCTGACCAAGGCCCTTCTCCCCCAGTTGCTCAGTTTGGCTTGGTGGCCAGCTCTAGGAAGAGTCTTGGTAGTTCCAAACTTCTCCCATTTAATGATGGTGACCAATGTGTTCTTGGGGACCTTCAATGCTGCAGAAATGCGCCTTGACACAATCCTGTCTCAGAGCTCTATGGACTATTCCTTTGACCTCATGGCTTGGTTTTTGCTCTGATATGCACTGTCAACTGTGGGACCTTATATAGACAGGTGTGTGACTTTCCAAATCATGTCCAATCAATTGAATTTACCACAGATGGACTCCAATAAAGTTGTAGAAATGTCTTGGGGATGATCAATGGAAACAGAATGACCCTGAGCTTAATTTCGAGTCTCACAGCAAAGGATCTGAACATTTATGAAAATAAGGTATTTCTGTTTTAGTTTTTTATACACTTGCAAAAAAAATTACATCTGCTTTTGCTTTGTCATTATTGGGTATTGTGTGTAGATTGGTGTTGATTATTCTTTATTTAATCCAATTCAGAATAAGGCTGTAATGTAACAAAATGTGGAAAAAGTCAAGGGGTCTGAATACTTTCTGAAGGCACCGTACACCACAATACTGCTAATATTCCACTTTAATTTGGATGAGTGATCTTTAATCAACTAAAACCCTTTTAGTAGCCTTTTTCGGGGTCATTCCCCTGTACCTGGGCCAACCCTTTAAAGTGTCTCTTAATATCAGTAGTGCATTTTGTAAATGGGGGATGTTGACCTTGTCGCCCTGGTAAAAGTAGCTGATGAAAGCTCCATCTCTCCTCCACCTCTCCTCTGGCCTCTGTCGCATTCTGTCTATCCTCACTCGGCTCCTCCACTGACAGTGTGTGTTTCTGAGTCAGACAGCAACGACTGCGGCTCTTGGAGCTATCTCACCCAATGGAAATGTCAGCGAATGTCTCAGATTCTCATCCCAAAATGTCAGCACCTTGGACCAAGCAGATGGCCTGCAGAGCTGAGAAGCTGTAGCTGTCTGACATTTCACAGGCCAGGGTGGTGCTCCTGGTAGTGCCTCACAGACTGAAACTGTGAAGCACTACCAGAAATTGTCCAATAAGAAATGCTTGTATTTGATATGTTTGCTATGTGTGCCTTAATGAATACAGCAGGCAATAATAACACATTAACAACACGAGTAATAGAGTAGCCCGCCATTAGAGGCTGAGGTTTTCCTCATCTGATATTGAAGGTCGTAGTGTGCCAGCCTGCTACTGGGCGAAGTAGGTAGAGCTGCAGAGAGTTGCAGCCTCTGTGTGTAACCATCTATTCTATAAACCCCCACTTGTCTATTTATGAAAACTGAACTCTCGCTTCTGAAGGCTTTCTCCTTGAGACCCCGCATCACACACACAAACACATGGACGCATCACACACACACACACACACACACACAGAGAGAGACAGAGAGAGAGAGAGAGAGAGAGAGAGAGAGAGAATGCATGAAGCTGGATCTTCAAAAGGTGTCTGAGGATGTGTCCAAATGACACCATATTCTTTTTATAGTGCACTACTTTTTGGCCAGGGTTCATAGGGCTCTAGTCAAATGTTGTGCACTATATAGGGAATATGGTGCCATTTGGGAAGCACACTGAGAGTCTCCTGGCACAAATGCTTTAACTACTCCACTGCCATCTCTTTAGTGAGCTTTGAGATGAATACATCTCTTCCGATTCTGACAGCAGCTTCGTTCCACTTAAATAACTTGGGTTGGTTTTATTTTTAGCAATACTGCAGACTAAGGTAACCAGGGCTGGAAGGGGAGCTAGCCGGTCGTCCGTTCTATCACCTGTGTAAATCTCATGCTTCATGAACTAATGTCTGTCTCTGTTCACTGCTTAGGTGAAAGCTCATCTGGGTGTCTCGGGTGGATTCTGCTGTAGCACTAAACAAGACCACCTTCTCCTCTCTCCCTCCACTTTTAATTATCTGCCTCCCTAAGCTCTCTCTCACACACAGAAACACACACACAGGTACACACACACACACTCTCTCTCTCTCTCTCTCTCCCTCTCTTTATAGGGATTATTCTAATATTTCACTGGCTATGTGTTGCATCAGCAGGAATTACATTTTGGGGCTGTGTGACATGTTTCCTCCTTGACAAGCTGTTAGGCGGAAAGCCTCCCTCTGAGTCTAGCTGCTAGTAGAACAGACACACAGACACACACCAGCTAATGAAATGCTGCTTATCCATATTTAATGAGGATTTATCACAGACCGTTTGACCTAGTATTGCTGTAGAGGAGTTGTGAGGAACCAGGCTATTCAGAATGGATCATGGTCTCAAAACACCCATTTAAGTTGAGTCCTTCATGGATCATTCATGCACGGGAGCGTGCACGGACGCACGGACGCACGCAGACACAAACTCCCACACCCTCACACACCTGCTTTCCTACAAACCTGCACACTCAAATACGGTCTCTCCCACACTCTTTCTTTCTCTCTCTCTCTCTCCATCTCTCTCTCTCTCTCTCTCTCTCTCTCTCTCTCTCTCTCTCTCTCACTGTGCCACACACCCCTACACACAATGTCTCGATCTACCCTTTCTATTACCCTTTCCATGAGGCATCATCATCACCATAGAAACTCCTCTGTGGCGTTACTGGCGAGCCTCTATCTCTCAGGTGTAGGGCAGATACCCATGGCAGATACCCATGGGGTTGGAGTTCTGTATCCCATTTTCACTTCTGAATTATCATCTCACACAGATAGACACACAGACAGTCAGGCAGGCACACAGACAGGCATACACACTCACGACTCCCCCTACCCCGCCCTGATGCACACACACACATAAATCCCCCAGGATATTCTGTAGATGGTCGGTAGATTAGAACTACCTGCGTGCAGAGTGCAAGGTCAGCTGTGTTAATTCTGCCTCATGAGCAAAAAACAACATGTTTATTTGCCCAGCCTTCTGGGCTAGCGAGCCTGACTGGGCTCAGTCCCACCCTATAGGCAGTAGGGAGATGTGAGTCACTGTTGTCAGGTAAGAAATGGAGGGATGGGAGATGAAGAGGAAGGAAAGGGGGAAGAGAAAGTGTAGTGAACCACGAGATGAGTTCATCAGAACAGCTAATATGGCATATAGTCTAATACTGTAGCCTACTATATTTAGAGCATCAGAGCAGACAGTGCCATAGACACTGCATGGTTCCCAATGACATGACGTGGGGATGAGAAACAGACCATACAGTATGTGACACTGGGATCAGCTGTACTCCTTAGCACATTGGCACAACCCCCCCTTGGGTTGTGCCGTGGCGGAGATCTTTGTGGGCTATACTCGGCCTTGTCTCAGGATGGTAAGTTGGTGGTTGAAGATATCCCTCTAGTGGTGTGGGGGCTGTGCTTTGGCAAAGTGGGTGGGGTTATATCCTGCTTGTTCGGCCCTGTCCGGGGGATATCGTTGTACGGGGCCACAGTGTCTCCTGAACCCTCCTGTCTCAGCCTCCAGTATTTATGCTGCAGTAGTTTATGTGTTGGGGGACTGGAGTCAGTCTGTTATATCTGGAGTATTTATCCTGTCTTATCCGGTGTCCTGTCTGAATTTAAGTATGCTCTTTCTAATTCTTTCTCTCTTTTTCTCTCTTTCTCTTTCTTTCTCTCTTTCTTTCTTTGTCTCTCTCGGAGGACCTGAGCCCTAGGATCATGCCTCAGGACTACCTGGCCTGACGACTCCTTGCTGTCCCCAGTCCACCTGGCCGTGCTGCTGCTCCAGTTTCAATTGTTCTGCCTGCGGCTATGGAACCCTGTCCTGTTCACCGGACGTGTTACCTGTCCCAGACCTGCTGCAACTCTCTAGAGACAGCAGGAGCGGTAGAGATATTCTGAATGATCGGCTATGAAAAGCCAACTGACATTTACTCAAGAGCTGCTGACCTGTTGCACCCTCGACAACCACTGTGATTATTATTATTTGACCCTGCTGGTCATCTATGAACATTTTAACATCTTGGCCATGTTCTGTTATAATCTCCACCCGGCACAGCCAGAAGAGGACTGGCCACCCCTCATAGCCTGGTTCCTCTCTATGTTTCTTCATAGGTTCTGGCCTTTCTAGGGAGTTTTTCCTAGCCGCCGTGCTTCTACACCTACATTGCTTGCTGTTTAGGGTTTTAGGCTGGGTTTCTGTACAGCACTTTGTGACATTAGCTGGTGTAAGAAGGGCTTTATAAATAAATACATTTGATTGATTGTCCCTCCATGTCTAAGAACCACAGATGTATGAATAAATAAAAAAATCTAGTGGCCCTTGACGTACGTGGTTCTTATGAGAGGAGTGCACTGTATCAGAATCACATGATGTGTTGTTGGTCAGGAGATTGATGTGGCCATAGATAACAGCTGAGAGCAGAGCAGACAAACCCACTCCAACCCAGTGAATAGCAGGGGAAATAGTTCCCTATGGATGACGGAGACAGCACTGGAGCACAATGCGAACCGTATAGGACCTCACACAGACTGCATTGTGTATGTGGAAGAATTTGTACTGAAGGAACAAACTAAGAACTGGGGGAGTGCTTACAGTGGCTTGCGAAAGTATTCACCCCCCTTGCCATTTTTTCTATTTTGCTGTCTTACAACCTGGAATTAAAATTTTGAAGATTCAAAATATTTTTTATTGTGAAACAGACATGAAATAAGACATAACAACTGAAAACTTGAGAGTGCATAACTATTCACCCCCCAAAATCAATACTTTGCAGAGGCACCTTTTGCAGCAATTACAACTGCAAGACTCATGGGGTATGTCTCTATAAGCTTGGCACATCTGGGATTTTTGCCCATTCTTTAAAGCAAACCTGCTCCAGCTAATTCAAGTTGGATGGGTTCCGCTGGTGTACAGCAATTTTTAAGTCATACTACAGATTCTCAATTGGATTGAGGTCTGGACTTTGACTAGGCCATTCCAATAAATTGAAGTGTTTCCCCTTAAACAACTCGAGTGTTGCTTTAGCAGTATGCTTAGGGTCATTGTCCTGCTGGAAGGTGAACCTCTCAAATCTCTGGAAGACTGAAACAGGTTTCCCTTAAGAATTTCCCTGTATTTAGTGCCATCCTTCAACTCTGACCAGTTTCCCAGTCCCTGCCGATGAAAAACACCCCCACAGCATGATGCTGCCATGCTTCACTGTGGGGATAGTGTTCTCGGGGTGATGAGAGGTGTTGGGTTTGCGCCAGACATAGCATTTTCCTTGATGGCCAAAAAGCTCAATTTTAGTGTTATCTGACCAGAGTACCTTCTTCCATATGTTTGGGGAGTCTCCCACCGGCCTTTTGGTGAATGCTTATTTTATTCTTAAAGCAATGGCTTTTTTCTGGCCACTCTTCCGTAAAGCCCCGCTCTGTGGAGTGTACGGCTTAAAGTGGTCCTATGGACAGATACTCCAATCTCCGCTGTGGAGCTTTGCAGCTACTTCAGGGTTATCTTTGGTCTCTTCGTTGCCTCTCTGATTAATGCCCTCCTTGTCTGGTCTGTGAGTTTTGGTGGACGGCCCTCTCTTGGCAGGTTTGTTGTGGTGCCATATTCTTTCCATTTTTTCAATAATGGATTTAATGGTGCTCCGTGGGATGTTCAAAGTTTCAGATATTTATTTAAAAGCCAACCCTGATCTGTACTTCTCCACAACTTTGTCACTGACCTGTTTGGAGAGCTCCTTGGTCTTCATGGTGCTTGGTGGTGCCCCTTGCTTAGTGGTGTTGCAGACTCTGGGGCCTTTCAGAACAGGTGTATACAGTGGGGAGAACAAGTATTTGATACACTTCCGATTTTGCAGGTTTTCCCAGTTACAAAGCATGTCGAGGTCTGTCATTTTTATCATAGGTAAAAATCCAGAAAATCACATTGTATGATCTTTAAGTAATGAATATGCATTTTATTGCATGACGTAAGTATTTGATCACCTACCAACCAGTAAGAATTCCGGCTCTCACATACCTGTTAGTTTTTCTTTAAGAAGCCCTCCTGATCTCCACTCATTACCTGTATTAACTGCACCTGTTTGAACTCGTTACCTGTATAAAAGACACCTGTCCACACACTCAATCAAACAGACTCCAACCTCTCCACAATGGCCAAGACCAGAGAGCTGTGGAAGGACATCAGGGATAAAATTATAGACCTGCACAAGGCTGGGATGGGCTACAGGACAATAGGCAAGCAGCTTGGTGAGAAGGCAACAACTGTTGGCGCAATTATTAGAAAATGGAAGAAGTTCAAGATGACGGTCAATCACCCTCGGTCTGGGGCTCCATGCAAGATCTCACCTCGTGGGGCGTCAATGATCATGAGGACGGTGAGGGATCAGCCCAGAACGACACTGCAGGACCTGGTCAATGACCTGAAGAGAGCTGGGTCCACAGTCTCAAAGAAAACCATTAGTAACACACTACGCCGTCATGGATTAAAATACTGCAGCGCACGCAAGGTCCCCCTGCTCAAGCCAGCGCATGTCCAGGCCCGTCTGAAGTTTGCCAGTGACCATCTGGATGATCCAGAGGAGGAATGGGAGACGGTCATGTGGTCGGATGAGACAAAAATAGAGCTTTTTGGTCTAAACTCCACTCGCCGTGTTTGGAGGAAGAAGAAGGACGAGTACAACCCCAAGAACACCATCCCAACCGTGAAGCATGGAGGTGGAAACATCATTCTTCGAGGATGCTTTTCTGCAAAGGGGACAGGACGACTGCACCGTATTGAGGGGAGGTTGGATGGGGCCATGTATCGCGAGAACTTGACCAACAACCTCCTTGCCTCAGTAAGAGCATTGAAGATGGGTCGTGGTTGGGTCTTCCAGCACGACAATGACCTGAAACATACAGCTAGGGCAACTAAGGAGTGGCTCCGTAAGAAGCATCTCAAGGTCCCGGAGTGGCCTAGCCAGTCTCCAGACCTGAACCCAATAGAAAATCTTTGGAGGGAGCTGAAAGTCCGTATTGCCCAGCGACAGCCCCGAATCCTGAAGGATCTGGAGAAGGTCTGTATGGAGGAGTGGGCCGAAATCCCTGCTGCAGTGTGTGCAAACCTGGTCAAGAACTACAGGAAACGTATGATCTCTGTAATTGCAAACAAAGTTTTTTTTACCAAATATTAAGTTCTTCTTTTCTGATGTATCAAATACTTATGTCATGCAATAAAATGCAAATTAATTACTTAAAAATCATACAATGTGATTTTCTGGATTTTTGTTTTAGATTCCTGTCTCTCACAGTTGAAGTGTACCTATGATATAAATTACAGAATTCTACATGCTTTGTAAGTAGGAAAACCTGCAAAATCGGCAGTGTATCAAATACTTGTTCTCCCACCTGTATATACTGAGCTCATGTGACAGATCATGTGACACTTAGATTGCACACAGTTGGACTTTATTTAACTAATTATGTGACTTCTGAAGGTAATTGGTTGCACCAGATCTTATTTAGGGGCTTCATAGCAAAGTGGGTGAATACATATCCATGAACCACTTTTCCATTTTAAATTTTTTTGAATTTTTTGAAACACTTCAAAATTCACTTCAGCAATTTGGACTATTTTTTTATGTCCATTACATGAAATCCAAATAAAAATGAATTTAAATTACAGGTTGTAATGCAACAAAATAGGAAAAACGCCAAGTGGGGTGAATACGTTTGCAAGGCGCTGTATGTCACAGACAGAGCCCCGAGTGGCAAGAGAGAAAGCTGAAGGGACAGCTTTAGATCGTACTCTCAGACATCTCAGACCATAATACGATAATATCTGATTCACATGTGGATCATAGGCACAACTGATCCGCTTCGTATGATTCTGATACTGTCATAACCATCCAATTTAGTGACAGGTCAAGCATTTTCAAGCCGTACATACTGTATGCTTTTAGTAGCAAATTAGCAGCGTTTTCAAGCAGTGTTTAAAAGACAACATAGTGCTCTCTGCAGTAGTCACAGTTTGTCCCCCTACACTACAATACAGTATCTAACCTTGGATGATCTGAAAGACAAGGGCGGTGACATGCGTCATTCTGAGTCACATGCCCTGAAGGAACAATGGCTTCTGTGTGACAGTGTGGCTGCAGTGTGTTTCCTGAGTGGGGCGACAAGAGTGGGAGACAGAGGTCCAAATGAACCAGCCGGCCGAACCTGTATCCTAGCAAGCAAATACACAGAGGCGGGCATAGTGACACACACACATACAGTGACGGGCACACACACACGTTGAAATACACACACCTACACAAATACACACACATACACACAAAAAGGAAGGAAGTTGGTACTACTGGCACAAGCTTTCTCAGTCACTGCAGACCGGACGTTCTCTTAAAACCCTTTCAGCTCTCTCTCTCTCCATTCAACCCACACACCCTGACAGGCATTGTCTACTTGACATGGTAATGAATGAAGGGTCGACCAGGGGTTAAATCAGGAAGGAACGGAGAGGGTAGCTGGGAAGGGAAACTGATTTCACCCACCTGAAGACGGGAGGCAGCACACTCTAGTCTACAGTAGGAATTTGTGATCTTTTAAAGACACAACTTAATTGAGAGGACTCATTAGGTCATTAAAACAATTCCAATTGAACCCCTGGAAAACAGAAATGACTACTACATATTCTCATTTACAGTACATAATAATGAGAGTACTGTGGGGATCTCGAGAGGCCAGAGCTATGTTCAGTTGATCTGACATGAGCAAGGCTATATATTTTCTAATAGACCACAGAAGTGCCTCCCTCCTTTCTCCATCCTTTAACAGTGATTACCGCTAGCTCACTGATGATGCTCATTTAGTTGCATTATGCTCAATGGAATCATGCAACTCTGCTGACATACAGTATGTTCCCCAATATGTTCCCTCTCACTGCTGAAGGTTATAGATGTGATGCAGCATTGTACAGTAGTTACAGATGTTGGCTCTTAATTTGACCAGTATTGTCCCAGAAAAAATAATCCTACAGGATTGTAATGTTTATGTTGCTTCATCGGGGGTTAGGCTAGTATCTGGCAAAAAGTAGGCTACATGAAAAGTACAATACTGTTAATATAACCGTGTGCTGGCTTGGGTTTTCAGTGTTATGTAAATTTATGTAAATCATGAAGCTCATCTGCATTTTCTGTGGTGCAGGAAAATTCTCAGCAACAAAAAGAGTGATCAAATTACGATCCTGTATCTGTATCAGGACAGATTCTACACAGTCATTATGAACCTCATAACTCAGTGGTTTTTGACCTGAGGCCTATCAACAAGGGCACTTGGAGGGATTCATAAGAACATATAGGCCTAATGATCAGTTACACATGTTTTTAAACATGGTTTGGCTAAAGATAATGAATGGATATTTGGTGGCATTTACTATCCATTGGTTTATTCTGTTTGGAATATTTTAAATATGCACATCTGCTACAGTCAGTGACGGTAGTTATCCATGTTGATGCGTAAATGTTTGTTGACAGTATTAAGGTTAGGGGTAAGTTAAGACATTAACTCCTAAATCTTACGGTTAGGCATAAACTCCGAATGGTTAAGGTTTGGGATAAGCTGGGATAGGCTTAAAACGCTGGATATCGAACATGCAACCAGAGGCAGATGCTTACGCCCATCCACCATCCCCGTCCACAACGCATAGCAAAACCTATTTGAAGGAAACAGCGCTCACTGGCCAGTTTCTACTTCATCTCCCGAACTTCTCAGATATGGATGGATGTTGAATACTGACTTGTATTAAGGGTGACGACAGTGTTTAAACACGTGTTTATTAATGATTCTGGGAGTGTCAGGTTTAAGTATGTATGCCTCCTAATCATTGTTCAGGCAAGATACTTGTGAAACAGCATGTGTCAGAGACTATAGCTATGCTCAGCTGAGTGAGTGCCAGGCCTGTTTTAGGCTATCCTAGGTGAAAGAGGGAATGACGGCCATTAGCTCTTCTATTTACCTTTATTTATTTAACTAGGCAAGTCAGTTAAGAACAAATTCTTATTTTCAATGACGGCCTAGGAACAGTGGGTTAACTGCCTGTTCAGGGGCAGAATGACAGATTTGTACCTTGTCAGCACAGGGATTTGAACTTGCAACCTTTCGCTTACTAGTCCAACACTAGGCTACCCTGCCGCCCCAAAGGCTATTTATTACAGATGACTATCTGATTATTATACCTTAGTTTAGAGGATGATTCGTCTGATTGTTCCAGTGAAGTTCGAGTTGGAATATTCTGGCATGGCATTTTACAGCTGAGTGATCAGGGATGTTCGAAAAAGGTCAGATCCCTGTGGGGCAGTCCTGTGTGTCTGTCTCCCTAGGACTGAGTGGGATGAAGCTGCTCCTAGATGTAGATCTCAGGTCAGTTCTGTCTTTTATTTATTTTGGTTGATGTTGGTGGTGAGGAAGGCTATGCTGATCCTAGATCTGTGTTTACAAGATGCTCGGAGAGAGGAGGAGCTTGCAGACCAAGAACATTGACCTCACAAGCAAGAACACTGCAAAATCATGTAATTACTTTCATGGAGTAACATATCCTTCATTGTGTTGTTGTTTCTATGAAATTAGTTGTTGCTAAAATACATGTTGCTGATAACATGCACGTCTACATTGATGGTTTGCTGCTTCCTTGAAATCTGTTGAGGTTAGGGATGTTAACCGCGTGCAACGGGTGGTCGTTTCGGAATGATCTCCACCTCGGTAATTACATGGTAATGTCTTCAATCTCGCTGCACTTATGGAGAGCTGCTACATTCATATTTCTGTCATCGCCATAGTAACCGAAAGGTCTTTGCTGAGTATCTTTCAGAACAAAATGGGAAAAGTCTTATCTTCCGTCATCAGATATGCTTAAAGAGCACTAACTGAGGGATGGTGTGTGTGTGTGTGTGTGTGTGTGTGTGTGTGTGTGTGTGTGTGTGTGTGTGTGTGTGTGTGTGTGTGTGTGTGTGTGTGTGTGTGTGTGTGTGTGTGTGTGTGTGTGTGTCGGTGTGTGTGGGCTGATGTGCTGGTAGGTAGGAGACAAAGAATCCTCGCCTGGGGAGTTGGCTGTTGCTAGGTGGAGGCTGAAGCAGTACAGAGAGATACGGTGTCTCTTATAACATTGTATAACACTGTAGCTTGCCAACGCCCACTCAGACACCCCCAGTCAGTCTGGAGAAGTAAACCAACCCACACAGACTGGAGAAACCCACATAGACTGGAGAGATAATGATGAGAAATAAAGAGCATCTGGACAACAAAGGGCCAGCTAAAGGAGGCCAATGCCCTGAGCCTCCTACTGTGTGAGTCATCAGAGCCCTGCTCTCTCTGTTCCTGGGGGGGCTACACACTCACTCACACACACAGAGGGAGTTCACCATGGCAACAGGGCGATCAGGGCAGCGGGAAGTCGTCTCAGTCTGACACAGGTGTGAGAACAGATAACGTACACTTGACCAGATATTTAGAAGAGATGGTTACTGGGGTGTTTTCCTCTCCGACTCTTGTACTGTAAATTGCATCCACCTAAAGATGTAATGATAGCCTAAACCCCTGAATAAGTGTGTGCACAGTATGTGTTAGTTTGAATACATACACAAACGAAGTACACACACACACACTGTCACGTTCTGACCTTAGTTCCTTTTTATGTCTTTGTGTTAGGTTGGTCAGGGCGTGAGTTGGGGTGGGTAATCTGTCTTTTTTTCTATGTTATATTTCTGTGTTTGGCCTAGTATGGTTCTCAATCAGAGGCAGGTGTCGTTCGTTGTCTCTGATTGAGAATCATACTTAGGTAGCCTGTTTTCCCCATTTTTGGTTGTGGGTGTTTCATTTCTGTTTAGTGTCTGTTCACCTGGCAGAACTGTTTAGTTTTCTCTTCTTTATTATTTTGTGTAGTGTTCAGTTTGTTCAATTAAAACATGACGAACGCTTACCACGCTGCATCTTGGTCCTCACCTTCTTCCACCAACAGCTGTTACACACACAGTACAAGACCGTCAACATATTTGCATTTCTCGTTCCAAAAACGACTCAATGTCCTGATTGCACAGCCTCAGTCACCCCAGCCGAGGCAGACTAGCTTGTTTCCTGACAGAGAAATAATGATAGAATGCAGCTATTACTATAACAGAATGAGTCTGAGAGAGAGGGAGGGAGAGAGAGAGATGGATATGTACAGTTGAAGTCAGAAGTTCACATACAATTAGGTTAGGGTCATTAAAACTTGTTTTTCAACTTCACCACAACTTTCTGCAAAAAGTATGATCTTTGTCCCCATGTGCAGTTGCAAACCTTTTATGGAGGTTTTGGAGCAGTGGCTTCTTATTGCTGAGCTTCCTTTCAGGGTATGTCGATGTAGGACTCGTTTTACTGTGGATATAGATACTTTTGTACCTGTTTCCTCCAGCATCTTTACAGGCTCCTCTGCTGTTTTTCTGGGATTGATTTGCAAGTACGTTCATCTCTAGGAGACAGAACGCGTCTCCTTCCTGAGCAATACGACGGCTGTGTGGTCCCATGGTGTTTATACTTACGTACTATTTTGTGTACAGATGAACGTGGTACCTTCAGGCATTTGGAAATTGCTCCCAATGATGAACCAGACCTGTGGAGGTCTACAATTTATTTTCTGAGGTCTTGGCTGATTTATTTTGATTTTCCCATGATGTCAAGCAAAGAGGCACTGAGTTTGAAGGTAGGCCTTGAAACAAATCCACAGGTACACCTCCAATTGACTCAAATGATGTCAATTAGCCTATCAGAAGCTTCTAAAGCCATGACATAATTTTCTGGAATTTTCCAAGTTGTTTAAAGGCACAGTCAACTTAGTGTATGTAAACTTCTGACCCACTGGAATTGTGATACAGTGAAGTATAAGTGAAATATGTCTGTAAACAATTGTTGGAAAAATTACTTGTGTCATGGGCAAAGTAGATGTCCTAACCGAATTGCCAAAACTGTAGTTTGTTAACAAGAAATGTGTGGAGTGGTTGTAAAACGAGTTTTAATGACTCTAACCTAAGTGTATGTAAACTTCCGACTTCAACTGTATATATATATATATATATATATATAGAGAGAGAAATATTATATTATATTATTTTGTGTATTATCTACTTCACTTGCTGTGGCAATGTTAACATAGGTTTCCCATGCCAATAAAGCCCCTTGAATTTAATTTGAATTGAGAGACAGACAGACAGACAGACAGACAGACAGACAGACAGACAGACAGACAGACAGACAGACAGACAGACAGACAGACAGACAGACAGACAGACAGACAGACAGACAGACAGACAGACAGACAGACAGACAGACAGACAGACAGAGACAGACAGACAGAGGAAGAGAGAGAGATGGGGAGACTGAGAGATAAAGATGTGGGTCAGTGTCTAATAGGCCAGAAACACATTGAGTCCAGGCCAGTCAATAACTACATTCCTCTGGCCAAAGCCCACTGAACGTTATCGCGTTGCACCTGATCTGTCACGAAATCTGCCGAAGTCGATGCCTCTCCTTGTTCGGGTGGTGCTCGGTGGTCGACGTCACCGGTCTTCTAGCCATCATTGATCCATTTTTCATTTTCCATTGGTTTTGTCTTGTCTCCCTACACACCTGGCTCCAATCCCATTCATTACCTGTTGTGTATTTAACCCTCTGTTTCCCCTCATGTCCTTGTCAGAGATTGTTTGTTTTTCATGTTCGTGAATGTTGTAATGGTGTGCGACGGGTCCTTGTACCCACTTTGCTTTTATTATGTACTATGGTTCTGGAGCTGTGTTTTAAGTTATTAAACTACTCCATTGATACCAAGTATCGATTATCCTGCGCCTGACTTCCCTGCCACCTATACACATGACGTGACATGATCTGCATAGCTGATTAATCAATTACTATTACAGTCCATTGCGGTACTGTGTGTCTTTGTGATATGCCAGGGGATTACATGTTTGTTTTGATTCATCATGTTGTGTGTAATGTGTTGATGCTGTTGTTTTGCTTCATTTTGTTTTGAATTGTGTGTTCACGTTCACAGTGCTCCCTTGAGAAGGAGACCCTGGTCTCAATGGTGACCCCCTGTCTAAATAAAAGTATTTAACTATATTATACACGTGAGTAAATCTGGATTCAGGGTGCAGCATCAGTACAAACGATCGTGGATAAGAAAAAGGCAGTGACAACTCTGAAGTGGAGAAATTGTGTTCTGTCGGAAGGCAGGAGAGGAGATGAGGGAGGGAGGAGTATAGTGTTGAACTATAATAACCAATGTGACACTGTGCCCTATGGATATTGGATGATAGGAGGATTTGAAGATGTCACTGGGCTTGGTTTGATGACATGGTATAGTAGAGGTTAGAGATACTGTAGTGTGATGGGGGGGGGGGTGACTGTCACTAAGCTCTGACAGAATAAATGTCCACTGGCGGCTGCTCCTCAAGGTCACCGCACATCAGTGTCCTTCCATCCTTCCTGCCTTCCATCCTTTCTTCCCTGCTTTCTTGCTTCCTTCCTTCCCTCCTTCATCCTTCCCTTCCTTGCAGTACTCAACTCTACAATGTGCAGTAGGCTCCAATTGACCTGCCTCTAGCAGGCATCCTGTTCCAAAATACTTGCGGGTGTTGGTACTGTAGATTCAACTTTAGAATTTAATTTCTCACTTCTGGGGCTGCTCAATAATGTATCGTTATTGCAGTGGCAGAACACGAGGTCTGGTGAGATGATTTCTACCTTCTTATTTACTAATATATGAGAGAGAGAGGGAGAGAGAAAGGAGAGGATGTTATCATGGTTAAAGATGGATGGAGACGAAGGTGGGTACACTTGCCTACTGCAGTCCCTACGGAGGAGGAAGCTGCCAACAGCTCTGTTGAGGTCAGGCTCATAGCAAATTAGGATGTTGAGGAAGAGGACCATGAAGGCATTATTATTATGTACTATTATGCCTATATATATCAGGTCTATGTTTTTTAAATACTATCGCTCTCCCTCTTTCTCTCTTAATGTAGGACAGTGTGGTGGACTGTCGGCTCTCAGACCTTCGTGAGGAGGACACTGTAAAAGGACAAGCAGGGACAGGAGAGACTGAAGGACGTGCTGAGGAACAATCACACCGTCAGAGGACACAATTTCACATCCCAGGTGAGCAGAATACGATACACCCGGGTTACAGGACACACACTAACACACACACACAAGACATTGACTGGCAGAGAATCAACATTTGGCTAGCCTGGTACCAGATCTGTTCATCCTATTGTATGATTGAAGTGCTTTGAGAGACTAGTCAAGGACCATGTCACCTCCACCCTAACTGACACCCTAGACCCACTCCAATTTGCTTACCGCCACAATAGGTCCACAGACGACGCAATCGCAATCACACTGCACACTGCCCTAACCCATCTGGACAAGAGGAATACCTATGTTCATCAACTACAGCTCAGCATTTAACACCATAGTAACCTCCAAACTCGTCATTAAGCTCGAGACCCTGGGTCTCGACCCCGCCCTGTGCAACCGGGTCCTAGACTTCCTGACGGGCCACCCCCAGGTGGTGAGGGTAGGAAACAACATCTCCACCCCACTGATCCTCAACACTGGGGCAGCCCTCTCCTGTACTCCCTGTTCACCCATGACTGCGTGGCCATGCACGCCTCCAACTCAATCATCAAGGTTTCAGACGACACTACAGTGGTAGGCTTGATTACCAACAATGACGAGACGACTTACAGGGAGGAGGTGAGGGCCCTCAGAGTGTGGTGTCAGGAAAATAACCTCACACTCAATGTCAACAAAACAAAGGAGATGATAGTGGACTTCAGGAAACAGAAGAGGGAGCAGCCCCTATCCACATCGATGGGACAGTAGTGGAGAAGGTGGAAAGTTTTAAGTTCCTCGGCGTACACATCACGGACAAACTGTAATGGTCCACCCACACAGACAGCATGGTGAAGAAGGTGCAGCAGCGCCTCTACAACCTCAGGAGGATGAAGAAATTTGGCTTGTCACCAAAAGCACTCACAAACTTTTACAGATGCACAATCGAGAGCATCCTGTCGGGCTGTATCACCGCCTGGTGCGGCAACTGCTCCGCCTACAACCATATGGATCTCCAGAGGGTAGTGAGGCCTGCACAACGCATCACCGGCGGCGAACTACCTGCCCTCCAGGACACCTACACCCCCCGATGTCACAGGAAGGCCAAAAAGATTATCAAGGACATCAACCACCAGAGCCACTGCCTGTTCACCCCGCTATCATTCAGAAGGCGAGGTCAGTACAGGTGCATCAAAGCTTGGACTGAGAGACTGCTAAACAGCCATCACTAACATTGAGTGGCTGCTGCCAACATACTGACTCAAATCTCTAGCCACTTTAATAATGAAAAATTGGATGTAATAAATGTATCACGAGCCACTTTATTAAACAATGCCACTTTATATAATATTTACATAACCTACATTACTCATCTCATATGTATATACACTGTACTCTATACCATCTACTGCATCTTGCCTATGCCGTTCGGCCATCGCTCATCCATATATTTTTATGTGCATATTCTTATTCATTCATTTTCATTTGTGTGTATAAGGTATTTGTTGTGAAATTGTTAGATTACTTGTTAGATATTACTGCATGGTCGGAACTAGAAGCACAAGCATTTCGCTACACTCGCATTAACATCTGTTAAACCTTGTGTATGTGACAAATACAATTTGATTTGATTTGCGGGTAAGCGGTTATGCATCGTAGGGGGTCGAAATTGTTTTAGGTTGAGGCACTCCAGGTAGTGTGAATCATTACGCACATAGGGACCAGTAAAGGTAGGTATCAAACATGTCTACACTGACACCCTGTCTAGGGAATAGGGTACCAATAGGGTACCATTTGGAATGCAGCCCTATTATTGAAAGAAGATAAACTATTGTTCCTCCTGTGCAGGGTGTTGGCCTACACTGAGAAGACAGGTGAGGAGAAGGGTCGTGTGAGAGGTCTGGTTGTCAAACAGACTAAGATCCTGGGGAAGGCATCCTACAAGCAGATGGGTCAGTATGTCCAAACACAATATTAAAAGTATACTCCATATGGATGTTGAATAGAATACCCTTATGAAACCAGATTGACCACTGTGCTAACACTGGTTCCACTTCACTTCACCGTAAACGGGTCAGAGTCAGGCAGGTACAGAACGGCAGGCAGGCTCAGGTTCAGGGCAGGCAAAATGGTCAGAATCGGGGAAACTAGGAAACAATTCTTGAGCAAGCAGGGAGATGGGAAAACACGCTGGTAAGACCTGACAAGACAAGAACTGGCAACAGACAAACAGAGAACACAGGTATAAATACACTGGGGATAATGAGTAAGATCGGCGACACCTGGAGGGGGGTTGAGACAAGCACAAAGGGTGTGACTCAGCCTACCAACACCTGACCCAAACCGCCTCCACACTCGTCTTCTTTCTCCCATCTTCACCTCCTTCTGGTCCCCCAGCTTACTCCCCCACCACTGGCCCTGCCTCCTACTCCTCTCGGCCAATCAGCCACCGGCTGCACACCCACATCCAGGTCCACCGCAGCTACTCCGAGTTAGCCGACTCTGCCCACCAGAGGCTCCCACCTCAGGTCCTCCAGGACCCTATCCTGCATGTTCCTCACCCTTGTATGTTTTCATTTCCTTTTACCATACATTCAGCATGCCAGCCTGCCTGCATTTTTGATTGATGACTCCCATGTCCTTGGAGATGTAACGAACTTGTAAAGACTGTAAAATAATGATGGGCTTTGAAAATTGTTCCTGTTATGACTCTGCACGTGATAAGCTATAGACCTAGTGTAATTGATGTACAGATACAATTTGAGTTATAAAAGCCAATTATTGTTATTATATGCCTTATTCTTATCATGTTATGTAATTCCGGATACATTTTGATGACATTATCCCTCAGATTAATATTGTATATAATGTTATGGCTCTACGATGGTGATAACTTGCACTTTTTTACAGGTTTGAATGACACAATGTATTCCACTAACCTCATTCTTTCAATAAAGTTATTGTTTTATTAATATTATATTATTTGTTTTTCACAAAAATGCTGGTTTAAAACCATCCTAATTTGGGCAAATATTGGATAGAACACACGTTGGGTTATTTTTACTCAGCCAGTTGGGTCCCAAACAACCCATTGTTTCCTTTAAGGTGGGTTGTTGATGCTGGATTTTAAACCTGTTTCAAATAGCTGAAAATACAATATTTTGGGTTATGGAAAACATATTCCACATTGGTTTAGATGCTACAATGATTCTCTACACCATACATTGCTTTTTGTGTCACATAAAGTGAAATCAGGTGAACTATTACAATTTTAGCAACCAGGAAATGGTGGAGCTATTTCTGCAAATTGTATATTGCACCGTAGTGGACAGAACACGTTTGTTTATTTTTACCCAGCCAGTTGAGTTGCGTGATTACCCATCAGTTTGGATATTTCTTACTCTGATGCTGGGTTGAGCTAGCATCTGGGTCTTTTTTAAAGTAATTCTTAGGTTACACTCAGGAGGCGTGGCTTATTACAGGCGTGGCTTTTTGCTAAATGTTATTGGCCATCCGTAAGAGTAAATGTCATTCCTGTATATCATTTTAAGTTTACATACTGATAATTCAAATTTCAATAATAATTGCTTTACCACATTCTTTGATAGTAAGATGATTTATGACTTAATATACCACCTTACTGTATCTAAACAATGGGATTTACATAGGCATTCAGGAAACTCAGACACTTCTGTAAGCGTCATTGAAGCTAAACATTTTGTTCATGTTCCAGCTTAATTTGCAATAACTATGCAAAAGAACAGATGACCAAGAATGACATTTACTCTCATGGGTGGCTAAAAATAATTATCTCAAAGCCACGCCCCTACTAAACTACGCCTCCAGTCTTCTGATCTGATCCATTGCGTCATAGCTCAATAACAAAGCATCAATAACCCAGCACCTAGCATCAATAACACAGCAGTTTTTAAAGAAAACAACCCAACTAAGTGACCCAACGCCAGCAACCCAGCAGTGGGGTCAACCAAACAACCCAGCAGTGGGGTCAACCAAACAACCCAGCATTTTTCAGAGAGTGTGTGTACTAAGACTGAATTGTTCACAAATTAGCTCTGGCAGAGTGGGTAAACATTAAACCGGCTGAGAGATATCCTCACACACACACACACACACAGTCACACATACACACACGGTTATGTATGATTCCCTGTTTGTAGTGTGTTTGGGGTGACTGCAGCTCTGGTTTAGTCCTCCTCTGGGTCTCAGAGACAGATGGAGGGAGAAGTGTGTCACTGGGTCAAACCTCGGCAGCCATTTTAGAGAGACACCACTGTCACCTTCTCTAACCCAGACTGCACAGGGAAATGGATGACTTGGATGACTTAATTTATTCAGATGTGTTTGTGTTCCTTCCCAAAGTGCTGCTACTCGGGAGGTTTTAGCCATAAAATATGAATATTGTTTCTTCTTTTCGGCCTGTTTCTGTCATGGTGGCTATGTTTTGTTAGTTCTGCTCTGTTTAATTTCGTTGTAGTGTAGATGTACTGTCTTTAACATGGAGGAATATTCTCCAAACTCTATTCACCTGTGGAGACCAAGCACCCTGTGGAAATCAAAGCCGGGATTATGCAAATCAAAATAGAACCCTGTGTGGACGCCTCGACCCAGTGACCCCATCACACACCCACACATGCATACACACAATCCAGTACACGCACCCATGCACACACATATTCACAAACACCCACCCACACACACACAAACACACAGGGTGAAATTAACCAGCACCCCCTGCTCACTATATCGACCTCAATGCTGTCATGGTATCCCGTGCCTGCTCTGTGGGCGTGTGTGTGTGTTGCATATCTGTGTGTCCCTCCCAGTCTGCTCTGTGTGCTCGGGTGTGAGCTGCATGGCAATCCAGTCATTAGAACGGCACCGCTGATTATCATAGACACACACACACACACTCCCAGACAGACTGCAGGCTGGGACTGGGGCTGCAGGGCTGGGGCAAGGTCAGTAGATTCCACAGCTGTGCTAAAAAATACATTTTACTCTCTTTGTTAGAATCATTCTGAATAATTGAGTGGTTGTGGTTGAAAAAGGGGTGTGAGGGTTTTGTGTCTTTGTGTCTTAAAGGCTGGGGCTGTGTTTGAACCAGGCCTGATCGATGGTTATAGATGAGACAGAGGAGGAAGAGTAGTCCAGAGGCTGCAGCGCCGGATTACAGAAACATCTCTCACACTCTCTCCTCAGAACACTGAACACTGCAGACTCACAGTGCTGCTGACACACACACACACACACACACACACACACACACACACACACACACACACACACACACACACACACACACACACACACACACACACGAATGAATGAATGAAGGCACACACACAACACATGCATGCCTGCATGCTCACACATGTGCTGACACACATCCATCTCATTTATTGTTTATTAATTGATTTCATCCAATTTTGATTGCTTTTATGTTGATCATTGTTGTGGTCATTTACTGCATTCAGAGAGAGGAGAGCAAGCAGGGCAGTGTCAGAGGAGAGACATCCTGTTTTATCTTCTGTTTTGTCATATCATCCCTGTATACCAGCTGATGTCCTTCACTTTTCTACTCTTTGACAGACAGACATCTGATGCTTGTCTGATGTTGGATGGGATCTAAGTGTGTGTGTGTGTGTGTGTGTGTGTGTGTGTGTGTGTGTGTGTGTGTGTGTGTGTGTGTGTGTGTGTGTGTGTGTGTGTGTGTGTGTGTGTGTGTGTGTGTGTGTGTGTGTGTGTGTGTGCATGTGCGCGTGTGTGTGTGCATTCGTGCGGGCGTGATGCGTCCATGTGTTTGTGTGTGTGATGCGGGGTCTCAAGGAGAAAGCCTTCAGAAGCGAGAGTTCAGTTTTTATAAACAGACAAGTGGGGGTTTATAGAATAGATGGTTACACACAGAGGCTGCAACTCTCTGCAGCTCTACCTACTTCACCCAGTAGCAGGCTGGCACACTACGACCTTCAATATCAGATGAGGAAAACCTCAGCCTCTAATGGCGGGCTACTCTATTACTCGTGTTGTTAATGTGTTATTATTGCCTGCTGTATTCATTAAGGCAAACATGTCAAATACAAGCATTTCTTATTGGACAATTTCTGGTAGTGCCTCACAGTTTCAGTCTGTTTGACGCCTAATGAATACAACCCCGGTTACTGTATCATCTCTTCCACCTGACCGGGGAACAGTGACGTGAAGGAGCACCACTGGGCTATCAGCCCCACTGTTGCATATTCACAGATGTAATGAAACTCTCCCTGCTCTTCTCTCTCTCTCTCTCTCTCTCTCTCTCTCTCTCTCTCTCTCTCTCTCTCTCTCTGCTCCAGTCTCTAGTGTCTCTAGTGTGCTGAGATGTCAATATTATGATGTGTTCTCCATAGTAATGAGCTCCATCCAACTACTCCTGTGTGCTTGAGAGCTCTTGATGCAATCCCACAGTATATTCATTCAATAACATACCCCTTGGTCCTATATTTTCAGACAGTAAGCTGTGATTCAAAGTGGACCGTATGTAGTTCACTTTCAAAGGTGCAATTAATGAACCCTTGATGCCATATAATCGTATCATTACTCAAAGTAAATAACATGTTGACTGAATATGGAAATTGGCTGTAGCTCCATCTGGTGAAGTATGAGTTCTACATACTGCCTGGCAAATAAACGAATAATCTCGCCAGCTGCTCAGCTTGTCTGTCTTTCCTTTACTCTCTCTAAGTGTATGTACAGCCGATGGATCGTTCGATGACTAATGGGGGGATCACATCCCAGTCCCAGTGGGGGTGTGACTCAATACCAGTCACTAATAGTCCTCCTACCCACCCACAAACGTCAGTTAGCCTGTTAGTCAACCCCAAAAATTGTATTTTGTTATTCATTTCATTAGTCCATAGTTCACATAGTCCCAAAATGTTTTGCTTGTCGGCAATCAAGTTTTCAAGGTATACAACTCCACCACGAGATGCATGTTGCATCATATGATGCTAAATGCATCGTACGGGGATGATTTCTGTATTTTGAAAGTTACATATGTTGATGACTTGATTGCTGACAAGCAAAACACTTTGGGGCTATGTGAACGATGGACTAATAAAACAAATACCAAAATAGTGGGTGGAGTTATCCTTTAACACAGTGACTGACCTCCCTGTTATCCTCTATAGCTTCTGACAGGAAGACTATACCTGATGATAGAGAATAATAGAGATATCCTCTGGCTTGGTGAGGGCTGGTTGGAATGCAAAGGCAATACATATGAAATATACACTGATTAAACAAAACATTAGGAACACCTTCCTAATATTGAGTTGCACCCCCTTTTGCCTTCTGAACAGCCTCAGTTCGTAGGGACATGGGACATGGATTCTATAAGAAAAGCATTCCACAGGGATGCTGGCCCATGTTGACTCCAATGCCTCCTACAGTTGTGTCAAGTCAGCTGGATGGTGGACAATTATTGATACACACGGGAAACTGTTGAGCGTGAAAAACCCAGCAGCGTTCCAGTTCTTGACACACTCAAACCAGTGTGCCTGGCACCTACTGTCATACCCTGTTCAAGGGCACTTAAATCCTGTCTTGCCCATTCACCCTCTGAATGGCACACATATACAATCCATGTCTCAATTGTCTCAAGGATTAAAAATCATTCTTTAACCCGTCTCCTCCCCTCCATCTAAACTGACTGAAGTGGATTTAACAAGTGACGCCAATAAGGGATCATAGCTTTCACCTGGTCAATCTATGTAATGGAAAGAGCCAGTGCTCCTAATGTTTTGTACACTCAGTGTACTGTACATGCTTTCAACATGAACAGAGACATGTAAACATGAACAGAGACATTTAAACATGAACAGAGACATTTAAACATGAACAGAGACATTTAAACATGAACAGAGACATGTAAACATGAACAGAGACATGTAAACATGAACAGAGACATTTAAACATGAACAGAGACATTTAAACATGAACAGAGACATGTAAACATGAACAGAGACATTTAAACATGAACAGAGACATTTAAACATGAACAGAGACATTTAAACATGAACAGAGACATTTAAACATGAACAGAGACATTTAAACATGAACAGAGACATTTAAACATGAACAGAGACATTTAAACATGAACAGAGACATTTAAACATGAACAGAGACATTTAAACATGAACAGAGACATTTAAACATGAAACATTTAAACATGAACAGAGACATTTAAACATGAACAGAGACATTTAAACATGAACAGAGACATTTAAACATGAACAGAGACATTTAAACATGAACAGAGACATTTAAACATGAACAGAGACATTTAAACATGAACAGAGACATTTAAACATGACATTTAAACATGAACAGAGACATTTAAACATGAACAGAGACATGTAAACATGAACAGAGACATTTAAACATGAACAGAGACATTTAAACATGAACAGAGACATTTAAACATGAACAGAGACATGTAAACATGAACAGAGACATGTAAACATGAACAGAGACATGTAAACATGAACAGAGACATTTAAACATGAACAGAGACATTTAAACATGAACAGAGACATGTAAACATGAACAGAGACATGTAAACATGAACAGAGACATTTAAACATGAACAGAGACATGTAAACATGAACAGAGACATTTAAACATGAACAGAGACATTTAAACATGAACAGAGACATTTAAACATGAACAGAGACATGTAAACATGAACAGAGACATTTAAACATGAACAGAGACATTTAAACATGAACAGAGACATTTAAACATGAACAGAGACATTTAAACATGAACAGAGACATTTAAACATGAACAGAGACATGTAAACATGAACAGAGACATTTAAACATGAACAGAGACATTTGAACAGAGACATTTAAACATGAACAGAGACATTTAAACATGAACAGAGACATTAAACATGAACAGAGACATTTAAACATGAACAGAGACATTTAAACATGAACAGAGACATTTAAACATGAACAGAGACATGTAAACATGAACAGAGACATTTAAACATGAACAGAGACATTTAAACATGAACAGAGACATTTAAACATGAACAGAGACATGTAAACATGAACAGAGACATGTAAACATGAACAGAGACATTTAAACATGAACAGAGACATTTAAACATGAACAGAGACATGTAAACATGAACAGAGACATTTAAACATGAACAGAGACATTTAAACATGAACAGAGACATTTAAACATGAACAGAGACATGTAAACATGAACAGAGACATTTAAACATGAACAGAGACATTTAAACATGAACAGAGACATTTAAACATGAACAGAGACATTTAAACATGAACAGAGACATGTAAACATGAACAGAGACATTTAAACATGAACAGAGACATGTAAACATGAACAGAGACATTTAAACATGAACAGAGACATTTAAACATGAACAGAGACATTTAAACATGAACAGAGACATGTAAACATGAACAGAGACATGTAAACATGAACAGAGACATTTAAACATGAACAGAGACATTTAAACATGAACAGAGACATGCACAGTGGCCCTGCTAGGGAAATGTATTGTAGCTCCACTAACAACATATACTGTACCGTAGCTCCATAAGAGCGTTGTATACATTAGCTAGTGTATTCTACTTTTCACAGAGTGGAAGTTCATCTTCAGATTGGAAACTAACAACCGGCTGAATTTGAGTGTAGCCTTTCCGGAACCTCTTAGCTACACACGCCACACAGAAGATGAAATACACACACACACGCACGCATACACACACTCACACGAGCAGTCACTCTGCTTTTGTAGTCTGAACACCCAGGGAGCTCATTAGAAGGAGTGTGTATTCTCTTTTCTTATCTGTTGACAGCAGAGACACATCTCTATCTACATCTCTATTATAAGAAAGAGCATCTTCGCTAGACATCTCTATTCTCTATCGTCAGACCGCTGCATCTCTACACTGACTGAATACTGGGTGGTCGTTTGTTTCACATCACAGTAACTCAACACAAAGACAATAAGTAAAGCAACAGCAAAGTAGCACAAGTGTTAGTTTGCTAGCAGCCAGAGAGTGAGCCGTAAAGCCTCAGCGCCAAGAGGAGAGCAGCGCTCACTAATAAGGGTTAAAGATTAAAGGTCATTTTGAGGGTAAACATCACCACCAGCATCATCTGCTCTCCCTGTTCCTAGCGTCACACATATTAGCATGGAGCCACTTCCTTCACTACAACCCCCATCAGCTGCCAGAGAGGACATGATCTCCTTTGTGGTGTGTGTGTGTGTGTGTGTGTGTGTGTGTGTGTGTGTGTGTGTGTGTGTGTGTGTGTGTGTGTGTGTGTGTGTGTGTGTGTGTGTGTGTGTGTGTGTGTGTGTGTGTGTGTGTGAGTGTGTGTGCATGCGTGCGTGCGTACATGCGTGCTAGTGCTTGGTTGATGATCCAGAACCATATCACTACAGGACTAATAGTACGCCCCTGCCCACAGCCAGAGCCAATCAGAGGATGACACACACTCGTAAAGAAACTGTATCCCATAGCAACGCATCTGACCCGCATCACCTGTCAATGATGCCCAGAATGCACTATGAATAAACAAAAATAGAGGATGTTCCATTAATCTACCTCGCTTCGCTTTCTTCCTTACTGACACGCCTTCAACGATCTGAGAAGACTGGATAAGTGTCAACAAGATGGTGGAGACACCCTCTGACCTATCAAGAGGCTAGGCTAGTAGCATACCTCCTACTCTTCAGGGGGAGTGACACAGTGCAGTGCACAGGAATAGAGGGGATGTTAGGGTGGTAGGGAATCAGAATGCAGAGACAGACTCAGCCCACAATAAGTCTGTCTCAGTGTCTTTGACCTCTGGGGTGACCTCTGGGGTAAGCATCTAACAGTCCTGTCCTCCAGTCATGCTCTGCCTGACTAGACAAAGGGAAAAAGCGAGAGACTGCGGACAGAGAAATGAGAGAGGGCAGAGGGCTAGCTAACTGGAGGGAGATAGGGGGAGATGGAGAGGGCACAAGGCTAATTAGTGGTAGACAGATAGAGAGCAGAGGCATAGTGCTAATTGCCTGACAAGGACCATTTTGGCATGATCAAGTATTCAGTGGGAAAGAGAGAGGGTGAGGAGGGGGAAGGAGGAGAAGGGAGGAAGGTAAAGTGAGAAGGGGGTGAAGCAGTGTGTTGTTTTTCTGAGAGGAGGGGGAGGATGGAGAAGTTGAAGGATGAGGCAGTGTAAGAGTTGTGTTTCAGTGAGGAGGGGGTAAAGTGAGGAGTGGGTGAAGAGGGGTGAGGCAGTGTAAGAGTTGTGTTTCAGTTAGGAGGGGGTGAGGTGAGGAGGGGTGAGGCAGTGTAAGAGTTGTGTTTCAGTGAGGAGGGGGTGAAGAGGGGTGAGGCAGTGTAAGAGTTGTGTTTCAGTGAGGAGGGGTTAAAGTGAGGAGTGGGTGAGGAAGGGTGAGGCAGTGTAAGAGATGTGTTTCAGTTAGGAGGGGGTAAAGTGAGGAGTGGGTGAAGAGGGGTGAGGCAGTGTAAGAGTTGTGTAATAATTTAGAATTCCTTATATTAAGCAAACCAGATAGCACCATTTTATTTTTTTTTTTTTAAATCTACAGTATGGGTTAGCCAGGGGCACACTCCAACATTCAGACATGATTTACAAACGAAGCATGTGTGTTTAGTGAGTCCGCCAGATCAGAGGCAGTAGGGATGACCAGGGATGTTCTGTTGATAAGTGCGTAGATTGGACCCTTTTCCTGTCCTGCTCGGCATTCAAAATGTAACTAGTACTTTCATGTGTCAATATAAATGTAAAAAGTACTATATTTTCTTAAAGAAGTTATTGAAGCAAAAGTAAAAGTAGTCAAAAAATATAAATAGTAAAGTATGGATACCCCCAAATATTACTTAAGTAGTACGTTAAAGTATTTTCACTGGTTAGGAGGGGTGAGGCAGGGTTACTGCAGAGTGTTGTGTTACTGTGACCTGGCCCTCTAAGCCCCCAGAAGGTGAGCAGAATTCCTAACGAGGGCCTTATTGGTGGTGCAGTGTTCTAAGGCACTGCATCGCAGTGCTAGCTGTGCCACCAGAGACTCTGGGTTCGAGCCCAGGCGCTGTTGCAGCCGGCCGCAACCGGGAGGTCCATGGGGCGACGCACAATTGGCCTAGCGTCGTCCGGGTTAGGGAGGGTTTGGCCGGTAGGGATATCCTTGTCTCATCGTGCACTAGCGACTCCTGTGGTGGGCCGGGCGCAGTGCATGCTGACCAGGTCGCTAGGTGCACGGTGTTTCCTCAGACACATTGGTGCGACTGGATTCCGGGTTGGATGCACGCTGTGTTAAGAAGCAGTGAGGCTTGGTTGGGTTGTGTTTCGGAGGACGCATGGCTCTCGACCTTCGTCTCTCCCGAGCCCGTACGGGAGTTGTAGCAATGAGACGAGACAGTAACTACTAACAATTGGATACCACGAAATTGGGGAGGAAAACGGGGTAAATAAATAAAGCTCTGAACTGTTAACAAGACTTGAGATCCACACCCTGGGATTCTGTTGCTTCCTATCAGGAGTTATATTCTCTAATAGGAAGCGCCCACCCCCCTTGCTCTCACTACACATACACACACCTCCCTCAACCTTTCCCCTCTGTGCCTGAGGGACAAATCTAGGGCGCTCGGCTAGACCAACGAATAACAGCTCAAATTGGAGGAAATGGGATCTAAAATTACATTTCAGAGAGTCTCATTGACAGTGCATGCCTGAGACCTGATTAGATTCATATTAAGACTCAATAGCCCGTAGGGACATCAGAAATATTAGTCAAGCATCAAGTAGCAATATTACATCTGCCCTTTTATCAGGTTATAGAGACAGAGAGGCTGAGAAAATGTAATGGTAATGTGGTTACAATATTGAGCACCTAATATATATATATACATCCTAATATATCTGCAGTCAAAAATATTCACTGTCATGAAAAAATGGAAGAAGGCAGGTGGAATTTGCCTTTTTTCCCCAGCACACATTGACTCATTTTTTATGACAGAGCTGTAGAGAAGACAGGGCCCTGCCCAGGCCACAATATGTTACACTGATGCCACCTACTGGTCACAGTAGATAAGGCAGATTCCCCATTGATACAATGATAGTGTGTGTATGTGTATGTGTGTGTGTGTGTGTGTGTGTGTGTGTGTGTGTGTGTGTGTGTGTGTGTGTGTGTGTGTGTGTGTGTGTGTGTGTGTGTGTGTGTGTGTGTGTGTGTGTGTGTGTGTGTGTGTGTGTGTGTGTAATCTCTGTAGCCCACAGTATCACATATACCAATTTGTTTCCTCTGAGTGTCCACACTGTTTAATCCCAGCTACCTCTTTCATAAACCAACCATCTTGTGTCTGTCTGTTTCCTATCAGACAGTGCCAACTAAACCCACAGGGGTCAACTAGCCCCCTCGTCTACACTCCAGCCACTGAACCACTCACTCTCAACTACATGATGACACTCCAGCAAGTCAACCCAACCAGAACATCCTCACCTTATTAGGGGGCAGAAGGTATTCAACACTAACTCATCAGCACCATAGGGTGGTCAAACAGACACATTGCAGTTAACTGGACTTATTTGCCCACTTTCGACAAGCCAGACTTCAGCCCGATTCCGATTCCAGCCCCTTCTCCCTGAAGTGTGCACTCATTCACCCCAGTGATGGGCAGTACTTTTGTTACGCGTATTTGAAATATGCATTTTAATTACTTCTGAGTATTTAGTCATTTGTATTACACTGGGCTGAACTACACTCCAATGTATTTTGTAACAAGACATCTTCCAGAGCTGTAATTTCTATTTTCAAACTACAAAATACTTTTCGATACCATTTTATAATTGTGGTTCACATTTTGTGCCCCCCTTTCACCCTGCATTGGTATCAGAAGTCTGATGGCACTATGGTGGGATAAGAGTGTCTGCTAAATGAACTAAATATATACTGAACATAAATATATATTACTGAGTTACAGTTCATAATAAGGAAATCTGTCACTTGAAATACATTTATTAGGCCCTAATTTATGGATTTCACATGACTGGGAATACAGATATGCATCTGTTGGTCACAGATACATTTTTTTTTAAAGGCAGAGGCGAGGGTCAGAAAACCAGTCAGTATCTGGTGTGACCACCATTTGCCTCATGCAGTGCGACACATCTCTTTCGCATAGAGTTGATCAGGCTGTTGATTGTGGCCTGTGGAATGTTGTCCCACTCCTCTTCAATGGCTGTGTGAAGTTTCTGGATATTGGCGGGAACTGGAACATGCTGTCATTCAAGTCGATCAAGAGCATCCCAAACATGCTCAATGGGTGACATGTCTGGTGAGTATGCAGGCCATGGAAGAACTGAGGCCTTTTCAACTTCCAGGAATTGTGTACAGATCCTTGCGATGTGGGGCTGTGTATTATCATGCTGAAACATGAGGTGATGGCGGGGGATGAATGGCACGACAATGGGCCTCAGGATCTCATCACCGTATCTCTGTACATTCAAATTACCATCGGTAAATGCAATTGTGTTCATTGTCCGTAGCTTATGCCTGCCCATACTATAACCCCAACGCCATCATGGGGCACTCTGTTCACAACGTTGACATCAGCAAACCGCTCGCGCACACGACACCATACACATGGCCTGCGGTTGCCAGGCCATTAGGACGTAAAGCCAAATTCTATAGAACGACGTTTGAGGTGGCTTATGGGAAATTAATATGAATTACACTCTCCTTCAAAACTTGAGACATCTGTAGCATTATGTTGTGTGACAAAACTGCACATTTTAGAGTGGCCTTTTATTTTCCCCAGCACGAAGTGCAACTGTGTATCGATCATGCCGTTTAATCAGCTTCTCAATATGCCACACTTGTCAGGTGGATGGATTATCTTGGCAAAGGAGAAATGCAAAAAGAGGGATGTAAACAATTGAGTGCACAAAATTTGAGAGAAATAAGCTTTTTGTGCGTATGGAACATTTCTGGGATCTTTTTTTGGGGGAGGGATTTTCGCATTTATATTTTTGTTCAGTGTAAATGTATTGTATATGTAAAACTTTACATTTGCAAAGCATTTGGAGTATTATTCTAATGAGTTCCGGGCCAAAACAAGGCCAATAATAATACACAGTGTGCTTTGCAGGTCATTTTAGTTCATTTTCACATATACATTTTGGCAATTTAGCAGACGCTCTTATACAGAGTGACTTACAGTCAGTGCATTCAACTAAGGGAAATAAACAAGTCATAGCATGTAAAACATTTCTGTAGTCATTACTGAGAAGGTTGTTGCTGTTTCAGACCGGCTACTTACAAATATATTTCTGTATTTTAAAATACAAAATACATGTATATAACTAAATACATTTAAAAATACAAGTATTTTGTGGTTCCATTTGATACGTTGATCTTTATGGTATTTTGTCATTGTATTTTGACATTTTTGCCCATTTCCGATTCACCCCAGGCATAAGCCTAAATACCCAATTGCTCTCCCGGAGGAGGGTTGGCCAATGTGCAGTCGCAAAGTCTGCCATATGTCTTACAACAATCTGATACTTTTAAATCCCTGTGGGGGAGTGAGTGAGTACAGGTTTCCGGGCGAAAGGGGAGAATGTGAATTGGGCTACAAGTCTGGACTGTTGAGATGTAAACTAGGTAGACAGACTGTGCAGTTGAAGGACATGTTTGTCAGCCTAATCTATACAAAAGGATACGTTTGACAAATAACATTGCAGCTGCAGATGAGAGTCTGCATTTTATACTGTCAAAGCATCCTTAACATCTGATCCAAGACACCTGTGTGTCCTTTGTGCCAGTGGGTGTTTATATCACAGTAATATCACATTATAAGCAGTACCCAGTATGCTCTCCCAGAGAGAGACATTGGAACACACTGAGTGAGTTAACATAACTCATGGAGCAGAGGATTGTGGGAAACATAGTTACCTAGGAAACTGAGAGATCCTACACATGCCACTGTCCCAAAATACTGTCTGGGACCAAACTGCAGTAGCCTAGGTTATTCTATCTTCCTAGGTCAGGAATTGTATAGTGGTACATTAGGCTACAGACAAATTTACAGTAGGGTATATTAATTAGGGCATTATGCAGGGCCTACAGACATACAGGCCTAGGGCTTGACCACATTGCTCAATTATGTTTATCAAAAGTATTCAAATGATCAATTCATAATAAGGCCTATGGGCTAGCAGGTCATTATAAATCGATGACAGATGTTTGTTCGACATTTCAGGTGGCCACATGACCGTTAAACCAGTGGGATGTTACGTCACTACTCACTACTGTATAGTTTAGTAGCGTCATATGTGGACCTTACGTTTTTCTGTGCTATCACGCCCCCTCCGACGCGCTCAATTATTCTCTTCTGGCTGGCCACAGAGAGGAAGAGGCGTAGCGAGAGTGTTTACTCCGCCCAAAATCAGTCCATGAAAGTAAGTGAGAAATGTTTGTATGGCTGTCAATGAGTGTGAAATTTGGTCAACAGAAAATTGAATTGGTAATTTGCTACATGAGGCTTATTTGGTCTAATATACGTTTTTGTAATGGTTAGGTTGTTGTTACAAATGCATTGATATAAGTGGACACACGTGGCATTTCGGCAACTTTGAAAATAAAAAACACTTTATCACAGAGTTTCAAAACCCAGAAGCGGAATGCATGCGAAACAGATCAAGAAGACCAGGCTGGGGTTTGAGAAGTCAATGACAGAAGTGAAAATGTTTCTTTAGTTGTTCATTTTCTAAAGAAATCTAAAGGCGCAACCTAGAATCAAGCCAATGTCTTAAGTAACTGAACATGTTATTACTCCAACCTTGTGAAAGTGGCAAACTGAAACATTTTAATTTTCATCAAAAACTCTATATCGAAGTAGTGCCTTTGATTTGCACATGTCCAGTTCAGCGCGAAACGATCAATTGACCAGATGACATATTTCTGAGTTTAGCTAGCCAAACGTCACCACGACATTACCTGCAAGCATGATCTGACATTTCTATTGGAGAAGCAGTTTCTTCCGATCTTCATACTTGCAGGCGTACTGTCTTTGACTTTTGTCTAAACCCCCTCTCGTTGGCTAGAATGGTCCCACCTGATCTTGCCTCCTCCCACCTGCCTTCCATCTTTGAGGACATGTATTTCCATTGTTAAAGCGGTCACTCGACTATCTTATCAATATAATAGAACATCTTTGCTGTGGATCAGGCGCTGTCAGGTGCAAAGCTGCTAATGACACTGCCGCAGCTCCGTTAAAAGTACAGAATGTGCCACGAACGAAGAACAAGAGCTGCTTTCTGATTCTCTCCGAGGAGAGAGAGATCAACCATGGCCAGCTGGCGGAGAGAGAGCCCGCGGATCCGGGTAGGACAGGGAGGTAGCAGCCTGAGAGCAGCGAGGAAGCCCCGGCAGAAAGATCCATCCAGCGAGGTAGGGGACGTGGGCGAATCAATGACAGAGCTGCCACAATTGTTACGGCTTTATTTCTATGGAATGCACGGTGTCACTTTGGATATTCTCCTGTCGTCCGCACAGGGGCTTTTGGCTGACAGCGACCCCAAACTGTTCGGCTTTTCCTCCCCGTACCTCTGCATCATGCACTCGCTGACCCATTTCTTGCTGGAAAAAATATATTCGCAAAAGAAGTGCTTTCAAGGACGCCCAGTAGTTTTTCACCTTGTTTTCTATCCCTCTGTGTACATCGGGTTGCAGATCCTGATTGGGAATATTAACACGCTGACCGAGCACGTTAGAATAGTCTCTGCCACTCATCTCGTAGTTCACTACCTACTGGCCCTGTACTTCACCCAAGTTTTCCACAAGGGGCTTGCGCGGCTGCGCTACCATTGCCCCGGGAAACGGACCATGTCTACCCCGGCAGAGCGCACCCTGGAGTCGCTGCCTAATAACGGTCTGCCCGATGTTGTACGATTCCTCTTCTTTGGAATGCACGGCTTTCTGGACGAGATCATTTTTACCTCGATATTCAACCTTGTGGAGAATTTGGACCGGACCATGAGCGGCCACACGTCCCTGTGGTCCTTCCTGATGTACGGGAGCTGCAGCTTCGTGGTAGAGAAACTCTACCTTCATTTACGCTTCAGACGAGGTTGGAGCACCTGGAGGCGGCTCCCCATCTATATCTGCTTCATCTACACCTGGGAGTTCTGTTGGGGGCTGGCGCTGCGGCAGTACGGCGCATGCTCATGGGATTATTCCCACTATCCATTCAACTTCATGGGCCTGATCACGCTCCTCTACCTGCCCGGATGGGTCTGCATCAGTCTCTACCAGGATATTCTGTCCAACGTTCTGCTGCGCGTGGTGGTGTGTGCCAAAGACGAGGAGTGAGGGCACTCAGGGCAGGGCGCTGACATCAACGTATGTCCTGTGTCCAGGAAAGACAAGTGTATTATAGGCCTAGGCCACAATTGATTTAGGGACTATTGATACTAATACAAATAAAGAAGATGACATTTAAGATGATCAATTGTGTACCCGCACTTTGTAAAAAAATCATGTGTATTTCCCCAGTGGAAATGTGGTATTGATGTAGCTGTTTAGACAGCCTCTTTTTATCAGTGATTCTAACGAATAGCCTATCAATTTGTTACAGGTAGCCTAAACACACAGGCATGCCTTGCCTGGCATGTGACGACACATGGACATGCCTTCTGCTGTGATGACAACTGCTATTTCTTACTTTGATGCAGATGAAACAATAATATTTTACATTTTACACTTCATTTGCTTGTTCATGATTTTAGAGCTGTGAATTATTGAAACTATATTGACAAAGTCAGCCATATTGCATGGCAGGCACCATTTGACTTGTTTGGTCTCTTCAATCCCAGAGCATGCTTTGAGCTCATTTCTGCATGGCTGCATATGCACATTCATGATCACTTAATTGCTTAAATCTTATTTTCTTCCAAAAATGCATGACATTTGGAAATAAAATGTGTTCTAAAAAAGTTCAAAATGTATGTAGCAGGAGATAGAACGAACGGGTCGTGGACCGAATTAATTTCACTGTGAATAGTTTTCTGAACCAAACCTTAACCTTACTGTGTTGGAGTGCCTTTCTGAGCAAACCTACAGACAGCTGGACTAAAGACAAACTGAACTACACTGTGGGCCAGTTTCCCCCTAGTCATGGCTGACCTAAAAAAGGAAGCTCAATGGGGAATTGAAAGTGCTTTTTAGTCTACCACTATAGGCTTAATCTGGGTCATGTAAACAGACAATGTGTGCCAGTCAGACAGACCCTGAAGATCAGATTTAACCTTCTCCCTTCTTTACATAGGGACATCTCCCAAACTGAACTACACTGTGGGCCAAGGTTCCCCCTAATCCTGGCTGAACTAAAAAAAACAAAGCTCAATGGGGAATCTCCAGACCCAGGCTTGTTTACCTCACGTTTATAAAGCAGCGGCGCACGCGTCAGCGTTTTATGGTTTACACTCGACAGGTTGATCTGGAGTGGGCAATATCAGGAGTCAGCAGACCTGGGTTCAAATACTACTTGAAATCTTTCAAGCACTTTCACTGTTTGTTTTCACCTGCCTGGAGTGCCAGATGGATGGGTTTTGGGGTTTGAATGTTTGTGACTATTGAATTGGTTCCACACCAGGAAAGCTCAAGCAAGCCTAGCAAAAGTATTTGAAATTATTTCAAAATAGTATTTGAATCCAGGTCTGGGAGTCAGGTGTGGAGCATGTATAGTATAATTACTTGGGATCAACCTCCATGTGTTCTTTGGCATTGATCTTTCTGCCTGTTTTATTTCCTTGTTTGCACTTGTACCACACGGTAAAGTCTCCATGTTCTCTCTGAGGGACCAAACACATACAGTATGTGTGAATACCTGGCATTGTGACTTCACTAGCAACCTGTTCCAACATTATACTCTTTCCGTTTTATACTCTCTCCGTTTGGAAACGTATAGTTTTAGCTCTACTGATTTGATGATTCTCTAGCATGTTTTTAATGCATTTTACTGCCTGCTGTCGTCAGTCCTGGGGATCCCGTGAAACTAAGGTTGGAGGTAACTGAAAGCTGGTACTGATGAGTAATACTAGTGCAGGGAAAAATATCTTATAACATGATGTTATTGAAATATTTCAACTTTTACACATGTTGATTTTTGTCAGATGATTATGAATATGTCATGCCGTGAGAGTTTCCCTTGCCTCCGCAAACAAACAATTACCTTCCACTCTTCTGGAGACTGACACTGGACTGATTGAAATAACAAGATTATTTTCCTTGTGGTTTGTCATTTCAAAATGGTGGGCTTTTGTTGTGGACGATGCAAAAGAAGGATACACATGGGCCAACAGTTACTGCCTCAGTGATGATGAATTGGACCAGAAGTTTCTTTCCTGGTTACAGTGCCTTGCAAAAGTATTCACCCCCCTTGGCATTTTTCCTATTTTGTTGCATTACAACCTGTTATTTAAATTAATTTTTATTTGGATTTCATGTAATGGACATACACAAAATAGTCAAAATTGGTGAAGTGAAATGAAAAAAATTACTTGTTAAAAAAACAAAGGTGGTGTGTGCATATGTATTCACCCCCTTCGCTATGAAGCCCCTAAATAAGATCTGGTGCAACCAATTACCTTCAGAAGTCACATAATTAGTTAAATAAAGTCCACCTGTGTGCAATCTGTCACATGATCTGTTACATCATCTCAGTATATATACACCTGTTCTGAAAGGCCCCAGAGTCTGCAACACCACCAAGCAAGCGGCACCATGAAGACCAAGGAGCTGTCCAAACAGGTCAGGGAAAAAGTTTTGGATAATTACAGATCAGTGTTGGGTTTTAAATAAATATCTGAAACTTTGAACATCCCAGGGAGCACTATTAAATATATTATTAATCAAATGGAAAGAATATGGCACCACAACAAACCTGCCAAGAGACTGCTGCCCACCAAAGCTCACAGATCAGACAAGAAGGGCATTAGTCAGAGAGGCAACAAAGAGATCAAAGAGAACCCTGAAGGAGCAGCAAAGCTCCACAGTGGAGATTGAAGTATCTGTCCATCGGATCACTTTAAGCCGTACATTTCACAGAGCTGGGCTTTACGGAAGAGTGGCCAGAAAAAAAGCCATTGCTTGAAGAAAAAAATAAGCAAACACGTTTGGTGTTTGCCAAAAGGCATGTGGGAGACTCCCCAAACATATGGAAGAAGGTACTCTTGTCAGATAAGACTAAAATTGAGCTTTTTGGCCATCAAGGAAAACGCTATGTCTGGTGCAAGCCCAACACCTCTCATCACCCAGAGAACACTATCCCCACAGTGAAGCATGATGGTGGCAGCATTATGCTGTGGGGGTGTTTTTCATCGGCAGGGACTGGGAAACTGGTCAGAATTGAAGGAATGATGGATGGCGCTAAATACAGGGAAATTCTTGAGGGGAACCTGTTTCAGTCTTCCAGAGATTTGAGACTGGGACAGAGGTTCACCTTCCAGCAGGACAATGACCCTAAGCATAATGCTAAAGCAATACTCAAGTGGTTTAAGGGGAAACGACCCTAAGCATAACGCTAAAGCAACACTCAAGTTGTTTAAGGGGAAACATTTAAATGTATTGGAATGGCCTAGTCAAAGCCCAGACCTCAATCCAATTGAGAAATTTGTGGTATGACTTAAAGATTGCTGTACACCAGCGGAACCCATCCAACTTGAAGGAGCTGGAGCAGTTTTGCCTTGAAGAATGGGCAAAAATCCCAGTGGCTATATGTGCCAAGCTTATAGAGACATACCCCAAGAGACTTGAAGCTGTAATTGCTGCAAATGGTGCCTCTACCAAATATTGACTCTGGGGGGGGTGAATAGTTATGCACGCTCAAGTTTTCAGTTTTTTTGTCTTATTTCTTGTCTGTTTCACAATAAAAAAATATTTTGCATCTTCAAAGTAGTAGGCATGTTGTATAAATCAAATGATTTTACAACCCCTCCAAAAATCGATTCCAGGTTGTAAGGCAACAGAAAAGGAAAAATGCCTAGGGGGTGAATACTTTCACAAGCCACTGTATGTGGTTGGGGAGAACCTTCTGTCCCTGGTAAAGTTGTGATCTTAATCATAATTTTTCTTTTAAAAATTGATGTTTGGAAATCATTGACCAACTGTATTTAATAATACAGAACAATCATGTACTATATAGCTCACAATGAGTAAGTAAAATCATGTTTATTTTAGGTTATAAATGAGGAAAGACGCAAATATTCTTGCTACAGTATGTCCATGGTGGAATTGAATCAATCACTGTATGGATATAGTGTAGCCTGCATACTGTACATTACTTAGAACTACATTAAATCTCCATGTTGAACCACTAAGGTTGTCCCATGTTGTCTTGATTGACATTGTGCTCTCACTAAATTGCTTGTATTTACAGGTTGTCTGTGCTTCTCTCAGATCAGCTTCCTAGGAAAGTTGAACAATGTCGTAAACCAACTGAAAATGTTTGACCTTTTACAGGAAACCGCACCTCAAATATATAGTCAACACTGCTCTGCGACTGGATCAAGAGATACTAAATGACTCATATCTGTGCCTGGTGTCAGATTGATTTGGCATGAGAGGCAGAGATGATGAGTCTGGTTTTTCCACCTCTGCACTATTTGTTTGTGTGTGTGTGTGTGTGTGTGGTTAGGCTAGGTTACCCGTGGAAAGTTGTCAAGGAGACCATTCAGCGAGGTTGGAGGGGGTTAGAGGGGTAAGAAGAGCTGGATTGTTACTGTAGGGACCTGTTATTTATGTTCCCATATATCTGATACCCAGGGACACAGCACCACCAGCCAATCTGATTGGCCATAAACATCTAGGGACAACAATGGCTTATCTAATTGGCCAGATGACTCCCATCATTCACTTCTCCTTCTGGACTCATTATCTCCCCACTGACTTCCTCTATTTGTTACAACAATAGAACACTGATACTAACACAGGATTTAGTGTTGATGTTAACTGCTTCACTCCTGGCTCTCTGAGGTATCACTTCTCTATTTCCAGTTATAACACCTGCACATGCTCAAACTCTTAATAGGGTTGTGGGCCTAACTTCAGAAGTCTGGCTAAAATTCAAGTTAATTCTCTACAGAGTAAAGCAGGCTAACGCTTAAATGCCAAATGTCTACAGTAATCTACTTGAATGCTTAATAAGGCTTTGGGCTCTACGGAGAATAAACTATTAGCACCTCTGGTCAATGTCCATTAATAAAATATTTATAATAACAGGTCTAATAGGTGCCTGTCTTCACAACATCAACACTGTGGGGATCAGTAGTGCAATAGACAACCATATACACTCCAATGATATACAAATAACTACAGGAAAACTGTTGTCACAGGTAAACCATCTCTACTTGCAATCAACTCTTCTTTGTTCCTGTCACAGCATGTCAATGTCTTTAGGCTATTTCCTGCTGAATGGAATCAGTAGACGTATGGAGCTTCATCATTACTGCAGTGTGAACCTTATTAAGGCACAGAGAAAACAGTGACCTGAAACATCCAGGCTGTACAGTACTGCATGGCATACACTGTAGTTTGTCCTTATGTGCCATCAACATATCACCCGAAACCATCATCTGCATGAGCCGTTCAAGTACTTACCTCTGATTATTATGACAGTATTATTATGAAGGTCAAACCAGAGACTTGTGCCACCTTGTGTATGTCACACAGGACAGTCCAGTTGATCCATCCATCAGTGTTTGTGGGGTTTTCTTTCAAGTTCTCTTTTAATGGTCGATTGTTCCATATCAGCGATCACTTTATTCAGTGTCTTAGTTTTGTCAGACAGACCCTGATGCTTCAGTCTAAACGCCAGTGCTTTAGACAGGTGTATGGGCAGCTTGGGGGAACATGTCCATCCTGCATAGCATTGACAGGTGAACCTCCTGGAGAAGAGAGTCAGGTCAGCCAGACTGGGAGTCCCAGGGACCATGTATGTGCCCCTGGCCCGCAGGATACGGAAGTTCCCTGAGGACAGGTGGAGGTAGTGGTCCGACTCGTAGTGCTTCCGGACGCAGCGCCCGTTCCCCTGGCACAGGAAGTTGCCGGGCGGCGGCCATCTCGTTGTTGACGTAGGGGTTGAGCGTGGTGGTGAGGTACAAGGAAAGAGCTTCACAAGACGCCCATGGAGAGGGAGAGAGAGAGAGAGAGAGAAAGTAGGAGGAAATGATAACACATCATGTTTATGTGTAGGGCTGAGATACGCCTGGTGAGCCTCACAGGATGCCTGTGGGAAGGGAGGGTGGAGGGAGGGAACAATACATCAAAGAAAGTTTGAGTGGATTCATATGTGCTGGAGTAGTATTCTATTTATGGTAATATTCTATTTATGGTAATATTCTATTCATGGTGAGAATAGTTTTTTTTCTGCTTTTGAATAGTTTTGTTTCTTAAAACAATATTATGTGTCTCAAATGGCACCCTAAAAATGTCAGTGGTATTTTGCGTTCAGTGTGATTGGGGAGTATCATCTTGAGTGTGTATGTGTGTCAGAAGCCTTGTTTATACCTGGCTCTAGCATGCGGCCTTTGTTCTGATCTTATCTACATTCTGATTTTGCCCACATTTTCAGAACTATGTGAGGCTTTGGTATTAACATGTATTAACATGTGACTCATATCCGTCCATTGTGTCCGCACTTGTGAACAGATTTCCTGGTCCCTCCTGGTTTCCTGGTCCCTCCCTGTATGCATATTTATTTATTTTATTTTATTGATGCCATAAGTTAATGGTGCCACCTGTCAATGATTTTAGAAGGCAGGGTAAGGATGATTTAAACAGCTTCACTGTCAAGATCCATGTGCACTTGTAAGGAGGAGGTGAGGGCATTCGGAGTGTGGTGTCAGGAAAACAACCTCTCACACAACGTCAACAAAACACAGGAGATGATTGTGGACTTCAGGAAACAGCAGAGGGAGCACCCCCATATCTACATCGAAGGGACAGCAGTGGAGAAGCTGGACAGTTTTGAGTTCCTCGGCATACACATCACAGACAAACTGAAATGGTCCACCCACACAGACAGTGTGGTAAAGAAGGTGCAACAGCGCCTCTTCAACCTCAGGAGGCTGAAGAAATTTGGCTTGTCACCTAAAACCCTCACAAACCTTTAGAGATGCACAATTGAGAGCATCTTGTCAGGCTGTATCACTGCCTGGTACGGCAACTGACCCGCCCACAACCGCAAGGCTCTCCAGAGGGTGGTGCGGTCTGCACAACGCATCACTGGGGGCAAACTACCTGCCCTCCAGGACACATACAGCACCCGATGTCACTGGAAGGCCAATAAGACCATCAAGGACAACAACCACACGAGCCACTGCGTGTTCACCCCGCTACAATCAAGAAGGCGAGGTCAGTACAGGTGCATCAAAGCTGGGATCGAGAGACTGAAAAACAGCTTCTATCGCAAGGCCATCAGACTGTTAAACAGCCATCACTAACACAGAGGCTGCTGCCTACATACAGACTCAAAATCATTGGCCACTTTAATAAATGGATCACTATTCACATTAATAATGCCACTTTAAAATGTTTTACATATCTTGCATTACTCCTCATATGTATATACTGTAGTCTATACCATCTATTGCATTTTGTCTATGCCGCTCGGTCATCGCTCATCCATATATTTATATGTACATATTCTTATTCCATCCCTTTACTTAGATTTGCGTGTATTAGGTAGTTGTTGTGGAATTGTTAGATATTACTGCACTGTTGGAACTAGAAACCCAAGCATTTTGCTACACTCGCATTAACATCTGCTAACCATGTGTATGTGACCAATACAATTTCATTTGATTTGATGTGGTGAGGAAGATCTGATCACAATGCATCTTTTGATTGTCTACATATAGTACACCTGTCTGAAAATGTGGGCACCATCAGGATGTGGACAAGATCAGGACAAAGGATCCATGTTAGAACCAGGTATAAACAGGGCTAGAGTATCACCTAACCTTGTCATCGTAGTTGGCACTGGCCCCCCACAGAATGGCTCCTGAGGCCTCCACAGCAGCACTCTCCCCGATGGTCCCAGATCGCCCTGGAGACCATCACACAGTTAACGCAGAGAAGGGTTATTATTATAGTGGTAGGGAGTGTGACAAAGGTAACTGCACCTCAAGACAACATTTCTCTAATCTCGGATCCCCACCATCACCCTGCTTCGTGTGTCTAGCGGGTAGGGGCTAGCTAGAGACTCATTTAGGATTGGTCAAAGGCCTTTGTAAGAAGCATATTTCTCACCTGGCTGAGGAAGCGTCTGTTCTGGTCGATGAAGACAGGTCGTGTTTCCACGTAGACAGACGGGTGCGGTGAGGGGCTTGGCGGGCAGGGCAGACACCCTCAGCGCCTCCTGGACTCAGTTCCTTACCATCAGGGTTGTGCTATGCCTGTCCCCTAGAGACGCCTAAAAGAAGCACAACAACCCCATGGGAGTTAGTCTCTCTCACCTTACCTACAAACTAGGAAGCACTAGACTTTTAGTATAGCCTGCCAGGCTACACAGGAGATGGCAAAACCAAAACACATCTGGCTACCAGACTAGGGGTAGATGTTAGATTATGAATTAGTCATATCCTGCCCCACCCCACCCCCCCAAAAAAACATCCTTTACCTGCAGGTATATAGATGGGTATAGTGCAGAACTAGCCTCCCACAGCCAGAGCAGCTCATCGTTCTGCCCCATCACCTCCTTGGTACATCTCCCTGTGTATCCTGGCTCCATCCATCCATGGTTATAACAGTTGGGGAACAGGTAGAATCCCCACTGGTAGTTGGGCCTGAGCCGACTACCCAAGGACAGAGTCTCTGCCATGTAGCTGCGGGTTTCTGCCTGGAACTGCTTCTTGGCTGTAGCCGTGGCCCGCCATGCTGTGAGGGAGCGGTCCCTCTGGCGGGCATGGGTCACTGAAAGGGTTCTGTAGATCCACTTGGAGCCCCAGTTCCTGGCCCACAGGTGGCGCCAGTCCTCCCAGTCGATCACAGCCAGGACACCGGCTGTCATGGAGGGAGGTGGAGCAGTAAAGTTGTCCCCAAGTCTCCCTTAATGGTTAAGGTTAATGTTTGAACATGGTGGACTAAACATTGATCTGCAGTAGAGTAGCAGTTGTAGTTGCCCCATAGTGTTGACCTGATGGTTAATCATTAAGGTTAGGATTTTGGTGCTGATTTTAGATCAGTACTTGGAGGGGATGTAGTAGTCAATGTCAGCGTGGGCTTTGGCCAAGCTGGCCCCAAGGTTTCCTCTCTGGGGGATGCCTCCGTAGAACTGCTGCCTGGATAGCGGGTTCACTTGGGGGTAGAGGCCCAGTCGGTCAGTATAGAACAGAGACAGGAACTGACCTGGCACTTAAAAGCAGGGAGGAAGGAAACACAGTAACGTTCTCGCAATAAATCCCTGTTAGAACATTGAAGTATATGATTGTTTTAGGGTCATTCATTTTCTAACTTTTTACTATTTATCCAAGAGGAATATATGTATTGTTTCTAACCTTGGCAGGTGTGGCCACACCTCTGTAGGGGGATGTGTACCGGGAGATATTGTACCTGTTACACACTAGGTCTGGGATGTTCTGGGTCACTATGAAGGGCTCACAGTCAAACAGAGGGGGAGCAGTGTGGTGGAGAGGATGGGGAGAGGTTTGTAGTGGACGAGGAGTGGAGGTTTTGGGTAAGGGACGCGTGGTAGAGGGAAGAGGAGCGATTGTTGTTTTGGGAAGATAAGGGACAGTAGTTCTGGAGAGAGGAGGGGTGGAGAACTGAGAGAAAGGAGGGGTGGTCATTTTGGGACGTGGATGGGAAGTTTTGGGGAAGGGACTGGTGGAATGGGGAGAGGAGAAGGAAGAGAAGATGAGGTTTTGGGTAAGGGAGGGTTGGTAGTTTTGGGGAGATAAGGGAGGGAGGTTTTGGGGAGTCGAGGGTTGGAGTGTTTTGGAAGGGGACTGGTTGTGTCGTGGAGAAGGGAAGGGGATGTTTTGGGGAGACGAGCACGGTAGGTTTTGGGTAGGGGAGGCGAGGTATTGGGGACAGGAGGAGGGAAGGTTTTGGGGAATGGAGGGGCAGTTGTGGAGAGGGGAAGGGTGGAGGTGATGTAAGAGAGAGGAGCAGGTGAGGAATGAGAGACAGGAGGGACAATGGTTTTGGGGAGACGCTGACGGGATATTTGGGTGAAGGGACTGGTCATATAGAGGAGGAGGAAGGGAAGTTTTGGGGAGATGAGGGCGGGAGGGGTTTTGTGGGAGGCGTATGGGCATGGGGAAGTTGAAGGCGCAAAGTTTTGTATAAGGTACAGTAGCATGGGAGGTTTTGGGAAGAGGAGGAACAGTGGTTTTGGAGAGGAGTGGGATGTTGATGTAGGGGAGAGGAGTGGAGAGGACTGAGAGAGAGGAAGGGTTAAGGTGGTAAAGGAAATTTGATTTTGGGGCTGGGAGAATGTGGATGTTTTGGGGAAGAGGGTGGGAGAGGAATTGTGGGTGAGAGGAGAGGTATTGATAAGTGTAAGAGAAGGGCTAGAGGTTGTTGGAGGTAGGAGTGTAGTGGAGCTGATGACACCCAGGAGAGAGAGGGTGAGGGCGGACAGCAGCAGTACAATGCCCCTGCTCTTCTGGATGTACCAACCCATCCTTTCTCCTGGGGAGGAAAAACATTCAGCAAAGAGACAGACAACAAACTGTCAGTATGAAGTGTACTGCATATAGAACATACAGTTGAAGTCGGAAGTTTACATACAACTTAGCCAAAAACATTGACACTCAGTTTTTCACAATTCCTGACATTCAATCCTAGTAAAAATTCCCCGTCTTAGGTCAGTTAGGATCACCACTTTATTTTAAGAATGTGAAATGTCAGAATAATAGTAGAGAGAATGATTTTATTTCAGCTTTTATTTATTTCATCACATTTCCAGTGGGTCAGAAGTTTACATACACTCAATAGGTATTTGGTAGCATTGCCTTTAAATTGTTTAACTTGGGTCAAACATTTGAGGTAGCCTTCCACAAGTTTCCCACAATAAGTTGGGTGAATTTTGGCACATTCCTCCTGACAGAGCTGGTGTAACTGAGACAGGTTTGTAGGCCTCCTTGCTCACACACGCCTTTTCAGGTCAGACCACAAATTTTCTATAGGATTCAGGTCAGGGCTTTGTGATGGCCACTCCAATACCTTGACTTTGTTGTCCTTAAGCCATTTTGCCACAACTTTGGAAGTATTCTTGGGGTCATTGTCCATTTGGAAGACCCATTTGCGACCAAGCTTTAACTTCCTGACTGATGTCTTGAGATCTTGCTTCAATATATCCACGTAATACTCTTTCCTCATGATGCCATCTATTTTGTGAAGTGCACCAGTCCCTCCTGCAGCAAAACACCCCCACAGCATGATGCTGCCACCCCCGTGCTTCATGGTTGGGATGGTGTTCTGTAGCTTGCAATCCTCCCCCTTTTTCCTCCAAACATAACGATGGTCATTATGGCCAAACAGTTCTATTTTTGTTTCATCAGACCAGAGGACATTTCTCCAGAAAGTACGATCTTTGTCCCCATGTGCAGTTACAAACCGTAGTCTGGCGGTTTTGGAGTGGTGGCTTCTTCCTTGCTGAGCAGCCTTTCAGGTTATGTTGATATAGGTGTCACACCCTGACCATAGTTTGCTTTGTATGGTTCTATGTTTTGTTTGGTCAGGGTGTGATCTGAGTGGGCATTCTATGTTGTGCGTCTAGTTTGTCTGTTTCTGTGTTTGGCCTGATATGGTTCTCAATCAGAGGCAGGTGTTAGTCATTGTCTCTGATTGGGAACCATATTTAGGTAGCCTGTTTGGTGTTGGGGTTTGTGGGTGATTGTTCCTGTCTCAGTGTTTGTTTGCACCAGATAAGGCTGTTTAGGTTTTCACGTTACGTTTATTGTTTTGTATTGTTCGTGTTTATCTTTTATTAAACATGAATCGAAATAACCACGCTGCATTTTGGTCCGCCTCTCCTTTGACACAAGAAAACCTTTACAATAGGTCTCGTTTTACTGTGGATATAAATATTTTTGCACCCGTTTCCTCCAGCATCTTCACAAGGTCCTTTGCTGTTGTTCTGGGATTTATTTGCACTTTTCGCACCAAAGTACTTTCATCTCTAGGAGACAGAATGCGTCTCCTTCCTGAGCGGTATGACGGCTGCGTGGTCCCATGATGTCAAGCAAAGAGGCACTGAGTTAGAGGCACTGAGGTAGGCCTTGAAATACATCCACAGGTATACCTCCAATTGACTCAAATTGTCAATTAGCCTATCAGAAGCTTCTAAAGCCATGACATAATTTCTGGAATTTTTCAAGCTATTTAAAGGCACAGTCAATTTAGTGTATGTAAACGTTTGACCCCCTTGAATTGTGATACAGTGAATTATAAGTTAAATAATCTGTCTGTTACCAATTTTTGGAAAAATGACTTGTGTCATGCACAAAGTAGATGTCCGAACCGACTTGCCAAAACTATAGTTTCTTAACAAGACATTTGTGATGTGGTTGAAAAAATGGAGTTTTCATGACTCCAACGTAAGTGTATGTAAACTTCTGACTTCAACTGTATATACTGTACAGATTTACAGATGGCTGTTTGTCTTAGTCATTTAGAATTTACAGTCATTTAGAACTTGTAGTCATTTAGAATTTACAGTCATTTAGAACTTGTAGTCATTTAGAATTTACAGTCATTTAGAACTTGTAGCCATTTAGAACTTGTAGCCATTTAGAACTTGTAGCCATTTAGAACTTGTCATTTAGAACTTGTAGTCATTTAAAACTTGTAGCCATTTAAAACTTGTAGCCATTTAAAACTTGTAGCCATTTAAAACTTGTAGCCATTTAGAACTTGTAGCCATTTAGAACTTGTAGCCATTTAGAACTTGTAGCCATTTAGAACTTGTAGCCATTTAGAACTTGTAGCCATTTAGAACTTGTAGCCATTTAGAACTTGTAGCCATTTAGAACTTGTAGCCATTTAAAACTTGTAGCCATTTAAAACTTGTAGCCATTTAGAACTTGTAGCCATTTAGAACTTGTAGCCATTCAAAACTTTCATCCTACAGACATTAATTTGTTTCACGGACAGATTTGTATCATCTCAACAATCTTCTCAATCCCTTTCCCCATGTGCTTAAATGAACCTCCTTATCTAAAGGGGAAGTGAGGGGGGGAGAGAGAGCCTTGTCAGAATGCTAGATATAGCCACTGAGTGCCAGCCTCAAAGATGGCCAGAAAGATGGCTGGCGCTGTATTGAAGAACTGCCATGGAACTACCATTTGGATAATCACTATCCCCTATCCCTAGCCAGCCAAGAATAACCCACAGATAGACATAACGACAAGGTAAAAGACAAACGACACGGTACCTGGACATCCCTTCACATCAGGTGTTCACCACAGCTCCTTGATCTGACGACACTCTGGATCCAACAAAAACACGTTTGATTTTGGAGAAATGGCTTTTGCACTTAATCGGACCAGACAAAGAAGGTACTGTGAAAACAACCTTCTGTTCTCCTAAACAGAGGAGACTAGACCTATTTCCTACACAGACCAACCGGAGAGAGGAGAAAGCTGGGCCGAGCTGTGCAAAAGGATGCACCCACCACTGCATGTTTGTCTATCGAGAATAACTTGTTATGGTCTGCACCAGCCAAGTTGGTCTTGGAGCAAGAGAGGATGAGACACCTGGGTGTGAGGTTGTGGAGTGGGTACTGTTTTAACCTCTGTAATGTAGCAAGCAGACTGGGACCGGGGGCAGGCTCTTGGCCCGGAGTAAGTACGGATCAGTGAAAGGATGGGCTGGGGCAGCATATGGGGCTAGGTTAGGCTGGGGTATGGGGGTTCGGCAGGGGATGGGGATTGTGATCGATGAAGAGATTGGTAAGGGGATTCTGATTTGATTGCCTTTACACTGCGCTGAATCAAAGCCACCGTAACATGGAGGTGTCATATGTCACAGTCAACCGCACAGGGGTTCCGGTTATGAAACCGGGCTGGTTATCCAAGCAGTGTAGCTGTGTAGGACTCTAAATCAATGAGACTTCCTGAACCTGACAGTCTGAGGAAGAGCTTATAACAATTGTAATATTCTATTATCTGGTTCAGAGCACATTGTTTTGGTCATCTCCAGTATGCAGCTCGATGGGAACATTGGTTGTCTGTGCAGCGCTCCGCTCTGGCTAGACTAGTTGTCTATGCGGACCATCTCTCACCTCCGTGACAGGAGAGAGGACTATTACGTAATAGATCCTACACTGAATGTTGCTTAGATACTCACTAGCAGCAACACTACTGTAGTCCGGGGTGTCAAACGTGTTTGTGGGAACAGACATGTTTTTCCTCCTAGGCCTCCAACACAACAATGGGATTCAGACACTGATGAATGCATACTTCTTTCAGACATGGAAAGGGCAAGCTGGGAGAGGGTGGGAGGTATTGTAAGGTGTCTCTGCAGTTTACGGTACATTATTGTGAGGTTAAATATAAGGCAGACATACAGGCTGGAGAGTTCACATAGAGCTGAGAAACCATAATAAACCATAAATCATCAGACAAAATAGCCAGGGCTTGAATGCAGAGTCTTAAATGTAGTGTAAGTATTTAATTTAGTTAGTACAATATGAAATTATAGTAAAACAACAACACACTCATTTTGAAATGAAGAAGGGCTGTATTTTATGAATCGTGATATACTAAATTCCTATGAATCCATTGAGGACATAGCACTGGCAGCACACCTCATGTTCTCTCTTTTCACAAGATGAACTCTGTGACGTGACCTCTGACCTGGTAATACTGTCTTAATATGGGATTACAGTCATGGTGCTGGGGTGTGGACGGTGGTGATGGTAATGGGGGAGGACACAGGCCAGGGCCACAGGCACAGGGTGTTGATGGGGGAGGGGAGGTGGCGGTGGGGAGGTCAGAAATACAATTACATTGTATGATGTTAAAGAGCACATGTGCCAAACCCATTCCACGGAGGGCCGAGTGTCTGCGGGTTTTCACTCCTCCCTTGTGCTTGATTGATGAATTAAGGTCAGTAATTAGTAAAGAACTCCCCTCACCTGGTTGTCTGGGTCTTAATTGACAGGAAAAATCAAAAACCCACAGACACTAGGACTTCCATGGAATGATTGTTACACATGTAATATATTGTTGACATTGTCTTTTGAGAAGACAGTCTGAGAGAATTTGCACAAGTGACATTCCAGTACATGTTCAAATCCAACCACAAGATGGTGCTCCTGATATTACATATAAATAGTTTTTTTTTAACCTTTATTTAACTAGGCAAGTCAGTTAAGAACAAATTCTTATTTACAATGACAGCATAGAAACAGTGGGTTAACTGCCTTGCTCAGGGGCAGAACAACAGATTTTTGCCTTGTTAGTTAATTAAGGGATTCGATCTAGCAACCTTTCGGTTACTGGCCCAACGCTCTAACCACTAGGCTACCTGCCGCCTAGTGGCTAAATTGTCCAATATCTTTGTCCCAATACAATTTTCATCCTAATCTTTCCGCCGTAATGGAGACAGGTGAAATGTTTAGTCTTGATTCAAACAAATCCAAAGTCCAGAGTTTTGATTCAAGTTGAAAAATAAGAACACACACTTGAAGATTAGTGGCAATCACACATAAAAATATACAATATAAACCAAGGATGAGAACCTGTCAGCTCACCCCTTTGGTAGGCCCTCAGATCCATTTCCAAAACGTACTGTTTGGAGTTAGAATAGTAGAATACACAAGGTGCCATTTTGAAATGTGTTTGTGCATCAGCAGTTTTTCTCTTGTTATGTCAGTTACTGACAGTAACTCAATTAGTCCATGTCAGCTAACATTTTATAGATTGGTAGTCTAGCCAGCTATATAAACTTGTAGTAATCATGGTCTAATTAAAGACTGGGGGACTCCATTGATTTTGTTAGTCACTCTCACTCAGATATCATATTAAAAACGGCAAACATTTCTCTCCACCCAATGGCAGAATGTGTAGAATTGCAGGAAAATTGATATAAAATTGTCAAATGGAACCAAATCATTCTTATGCCCCCAATAATGCTTGTGCTGGCTCTGACTGCATGTAGAACCGTGAGCCACTGCAGCCCCTCAGGGTGAGTTCAGATTTTTTTTTTTGTGGACCCCACCTCCATCAGAGTTGCCCAAGCTCTGACAAGCTCTGACAAGGGTGGAATCTTTTTCTTATTTTATTCTTTCCAGTGCAATGATATTTTCACAGGTTAATATTTCAGCCTTCTCCTGTAGATGTCCCTTTTATACCTATTAGTACTACTTTTTGGGGGGGGAGTTTTATGACCCCTTTTTTCCAATTGGTAGTTAGCCTTCTCCTATCGCTGCAACTCCCGTACGGACTCAGGAGGGGCAAAGCCGCACCAATGTATCCGGAGGAAAAAAACATACAACTGGCAAGCGTGTCAGCGTGCGTGTGCCCGGCCCGCCACAGGAGTCGCTAGAGAGAGATGGGACAAGGACATCCCGGGCCTGCCAAACCCTCCCTTAACCCAGACGACGCTGGGCCAATTGTGCGTCGCCTCATGGAATCGAACCCGGATCTGTAGTGACGCCTCAAGCTCTGCAGTGTCTTAGACCACTATGCCACTCTTGAGTCCTTTTAGTGTTACCTTGTGCTGTTGAATGAGTGAATGAGTGGAAAAGGGAAAAAATAAGAGATATATTGCATGATCTTTACTTCTGTCTAGTATATACTGCCCTCTTGTGGTACAGTTATATTTCCTATCTCTGATCGCTCTATCTCCCCCTCCCTCTGATTTCCCCCCCCTCCCCGCCTCTTTATTCATTAAGTTACATAATCTATTATTTATGTTCTGTGGGCATTTGAGGAACTGACCGGGTTACTGCATTTACTTCCCCCTCACTTCCCATCTCTCCTTTTGTAAGGAGAGCACCGGTACGGCAAGGGGAGTGTGTTGTTCAAGTTTTTTCAATAGTCCTTATATATGGGATACACATGGTATACACCGCCCAACAAAATGCTTACTTGCAGGTTCCTTATCGACAATGCAACGACAATAACAAATAATAAAAGAAAGGAATACGAACTAAGTAAATGATGCCGTAGAATATAATAAACATTTTATCATACATTTAATACAGGAAGGCACAATTTATAGTCCAATATGCGTTTTGGGGATGAGGACATTGGGGGGCAAGTGTTTAAATTATACAGTATTTAGCAATAATAATAAAAGAGTCCCCCTGGACTGTAATAGCTTGCTGGACATTTTTCTTTAGCATTTCTTGTACTAATAGACTATTTATAGAGGGATGCAAGCTCTTGTTTGCTGAATGTTAAATACAGCAGCTAACAATAGAACTCACAGGGAGTTTAAAAGAAGAGCGAATGCAGGATGGTGGTAGGTTATAACAGTTATTTACTCAGACCCATAACCATTCAATCGTCGTGAAGAGAAGTGAAGGTCTTCTGCATCTTTTCTAGTCCTATATTATTCAGACATGTCATTACAATGATGATGATTAGGACAAAACGTATTTCATTTCACTGTTGGAAGAGATGAAGCAACAATTGAGAGAGAGAAAGGGGAACATTAGGGTAAATATTCTGAAAGTGTGCCAGCCTACTAATTATAAAAATGTAAAATAGGCCCTATTGTATTTCAAAATTAAATTCCTAGCCAATAATGTTTTATTTGTAGGCAGCATGTCCTGCACCAGCAACACATGTTCTCCCTCAGCTTCATGGTTTGAACGAGGTGCGTAATTCCAGTCCATATAATACAATATAGTAGAGTAATACAGTCCACAAAATGTGCCTATTTTTGTTTCCTTTCTTTACCAGAGAGGATCGCTACATCCATGGGCTTCTTTGTTTGTCTGTCGTAGGGATCATAAAATGTCTCATGTCTAATTATGAATTAATTATGAAAAAACAAGCTTTCTTTACTGCTAATAAAGATGTTCCTTAATGTAGGGATCATAAAATGTCTCATGTCTAATTATGAATTAATTATGAATAAACAAGCTTTCTTTACTGCTAATAAAGATGTTCCTTAATGTAGGGATCATAAAATGTCTCATGTCTAATTATGAATTAATTATGAAAAAACAAGCTTTCTTTACTGCTAATAAAGATGTTCCTTAATGTAGGGATCATAAAATGTCTTTAATGTAAGGATCATAAAATGTCTTTAATGTAGGGATCATAAAATGTCTTTAATGTAAGGATCATAAAATGTCTTTAATGTAGGGATCATAAAATGTCTTTAATGTAGGGATCATAAAATGTCTTTAGGGATCATCAGGCTCAGGTAGCATCAGGCTTGAATCTTCATGCCGATCAAAGCTCTAATAAAATTCAAACATATTTATATGCTTTAGAATGACACCTTAGATTTTGGCGGGAAACACCAGGTTACCTGGGGAAAAAAAAAAAAATCTCAGAATGGAACATTTATAAAATACCGGGAAAATATTCAACCCTAATGTGTGTGTGTGTGTGTCTGTGTGTGTGTTTGTGTGTGTATGAGTGAATGCATGTGTGGGGTCCATGATGATGCGGTGGGCCTTCCTCAGGCACTGTTTCGAGTAGATGTCCTGGATGGGTGGGAGCACGGTCCCAGTGATGTGCTGGGCCATCTTCACCACACGCTGGAGGGTCTTGCGGTCATTGATGGATTAATTCCCATAACTGGCTGTGATGCAACCGGTCAGGACCCTCTCGATGGTGCAGTGGTAGTATTTGGAGAGGACCAGGGGTGGGATGCCGAATTTCGTCAGCCACCTTGGGAAGTAGAGACACTGTTGCACCGTCTTGACAAGAGTGGTGGTGTTGCCGATTCATGTCAAGTCCTTGGTGGTGTGGACGGCAAGGAACATAAAGCTGCTGACTCTTTCTCCTGCAGTCCCGTTGATGTGGATCAGGGCATGTTCCCTCTGCTTCCTGAAGTCTACAATTAACTCCTTTGTTTTGCTGATGTTGAGGGAGAGGTTCTTATCCTGGAACCACAATGCCAGTTCACTTACCTCCTGCTTATAGGCTAGCTCATCATTGTTGGTTATCAGACCTACAACCGTGGTGTCGTCAGCAAACTTGATGATGGAGTTGGTGACGTGCAAAGCCACGCAGTCGTGGTCAAACAGGGAGTACAGCAGAGGGTTGAGGACACACCCCGGTTATCCGGGGGGCTCTGAGGTACCTGAGCGTATGAGAAAAAAGTAACAAACCCAGCATAGCAGCGCAGCAGACAGCGTAAACAGCCACGTAGCCTGCTATCTATGGTGGTGAAATGGACAGCACTCTCCAAGGTGCTGATTAATTCAAAGCATTTTAGACGTCACCGCAGAACATGTAGTATTCCCACACACTCAAACAATTTCTTATAGCCTAAATTTCAAGCCATCAATGTACAGCAACCTTTTTAGATTGCACTGCAGAACACCCACCATATAGATATGCACACATACAATTCATATCATTCTCAAGACATCAATGTAGCAGTTGAACAAATATCACAATATCAGAACATAACTTCAAATACAATAAATCAATGTTAGCTACAGCAGAACACACATGAGATTATATAGGCATCCTGCCTATGTGATAATATGAAGCGCATATTCAGATTAACTTCACAGAACAAATTTGTAAAGGAAAAAGATGTCCCTACCTTCATTTTCAAAAACTCCCACAATGACTCACTTCATGTGAAGTCCATTTAACTCCTGAGAGTCAATTTCTTGCTCAAAGTCTTGAGCGGGCCTGTGGCTGTGACGTTTAGCCTCCTTGTGTAAGCAGTAGCGGTGAGTGGGTAAAATCACTGGGGAAGCTAAAATGCTTGCTCGCTAGCCTAACTTCTAGCTAGTTAATATTAGCCTTCTACATCTAGCTACATGTTGAACTTAAATCCTTTCAGACCAGGGGCACAACAATGTATGAATTAATGGTTGGATCAGAATCGCCATTGTTATCATTGGTCAGTAAGGAGTATTAAGTCAAAATGCAAGTCTAAATCCCTAACTCCATCCATGGCTAATTTAGGAAAGGGTCAATTTTAACAACTGGCTAGCCTGCCACCGGAGGACAACAACACAACGAGTTGTAACAATTCAAGTTTTTGGTGTCAATGAGGTATGCTCTCAATGGGATTTGATAGGAGTGACACCAAATCCAAGCTGGCTTCCCTTGAAACATTTTTTGAGATTCCCACTGGATCATTCACAGTTGAGCTCGCTCAGTTTAGCTCAACGCTAATTGGCACATTTTTTATTTATTTATTTTTGTCAAGGGAGGCCAAATGCTCGCTGGCTTCCCTTGCATTCAATGCTACGGGTGGCAACATTGTCATACTCCTTTTGGACCAGACAGCATCAGATAGATGGCCTACACATAGAGAGACTGAGGGGCGCTGTTTCGCTTGCTTGGATGCTTTCTCCTGTGAGATATATTCAGCCTCTTGCGAATTGAAGGAAAATCATGATAATAATATTTTATTGGTATATATTTTTGGGAAGCCTGGCTTCCCTTGGCATCCATGAATACGCACAACTGCTTGTAAGGATGTTCGGAACAAGGGCTGTAGTGAGTGTTAACTATGACCTTGGTGTCCTTTAGCCTTGTCTACAATGCTTTCTGACACTAAATATGCCTTGGTTCGGGCATGCTCTCTTTGGGGTTTTTTTTACGTTGGAGGCAGAGGACATTACTCTTTTGCTAGTTTAATCCCTCCAGTCTAGAGCAAAGCTCCCCACCTTTTTGCATGTTGCACAGCCCAGCTTTAAATTTTGCATGACAAACCAGGTGTTATATGTTTTCCTGTTCTTAAACTGAGTCTCCATCCAAATTGCACCTGCTTCGAGCACTTCGTCGTGGATGCACTGCCCCCGTCCCCGTCCCCCCGTCCCCCGGCTCCCCGTCCCCCTCTCACGCCGAGTCTGACTCGCTAGTAGGCCTACTAGCTAGTGGAGGTGCCAATGAACTGGCGATATTAGCATTACTGCTAGCTAAGGCATCACCATCAGGAGCAATTTGCCCCTCACTCCTCTCCTCCGGCACTGTCTGTCCTTTGGATCTTTTTGGGTTCGATTCACCATCTTTCTCTGAATTTTTGGAAAAAAACTCATCAACCTTTATTGCTTTTTCTGACATACTGAACAAAAATATAGAGGTAAAATACAACAATTTCAAAGATTTTACTGAGTTACTGTTTATATAAGGAAATCAGTCAATTGAAATGAATTCATTAGGCCCTAATCTATGGATTTCACACATGCATCTGTTAGTCACAGATACCTTAAAATAAAAGGTAGGAGCGTGGATGAGAAAACCAGTCAGTATCTGGTGTGACCACCATTTGCCTCATGCAGCGAGACACATCTCATTCGCATAGAGTTGATCAGGCTGTTGATTGTGGCCTGTGGAATGTTGTCCCACTCCTTTTCAATGGCTGTGCGAAGCCCACAGGACGCTATACATGCTGTAAATTGTCAATTGTAAAGTATTTTGTCTGTAATGTATTTTTCGTTACGTGTCGGACCCCAGTAAGACTAGCTGTTGCCATTGGCGTCGGCTAATGGGGATCCTAATTAATGAAATCAAAAATCTGCCTAGTACTTTTGAAACCGGTATTCACCCATGAAGAGCACACTTCTCCAGCGTGCCAGTGGCAATTGAAGGTGAGTATTTTCCCACTGAGTTGCAACACCGAACTACATACAGTCAGGGCTTAGACCCTGGTGAGGACGACGAGCACGCAGATGAGCTTCCCTGAGACGGTTTCTGACAGTTTGTGCCAACATTCTTTGGTTGTACAAAACCACGGCTTCATCAGCTGTCCGGGTCGCTGGTCTCAGACCATCCCGCAGGTGAAGAAGTTGGATGTGGAGGACCTGGGCTGGCCGTGGTTACACGTGGTCTGCGGTTGTGAGGCAGGTTGGATGTACTGCCAAATTCTCGAAGCCAACGTTGGAGGCGGTTTATGGTAGAGAAATAGCATTCTCTGGCACAAGCTCCGGTGGACATTCCTGCAGTCAGCATGCCAATTGCACGCTCCCTCAAAATTTGAGACATCTGTGGCATTGTGTTGTATGACAACAATGCACATTTTAGAGTGGCCTTTTAGTGTCCCTGGCACAAGGTGCACCTGTGTAATGATCATGCGGTTTAATCAGCTTCTTGAAATGCCACACCTGTCAGGTGGATGGATTATCTTGGCAAAGGAGAAATGCTAACTAAAAGGGATGTAAACTCATTTGTGCACAATTTGTGAGGGAAATAAGCTTTTTTGTGCATATGGAGCATTTTTTGGATCTTTTATTTCAGCTCATGAAACATGGGACCAACCCTTTACATGTTGCATTTATATTTTTGTTCAGGATACATTTTTTATTTGGCTGTCCCTGGTTTCAAATTCAGTTGTGAGCTTGGTGTCACGCTTGGAGGGAACAATAGTGTTGAATGTTGAACTGTAGTCAATGAATAGCATTCTCACATACAGCGGGGAGAACTATTTGATACACTGCCGATTTTGCAGGTTTTCCTACTTACAAAGCTTGTAGAGGTCTGTAATTTTTATCACAGGTATTTTAAAGTAATTAATTAGCATTTTATTGCATGACTTAAGTATTTGATCACCTACCAACCAGTAAGAATTCCGGCTCTCACAGACCTGTTAGTTTTTCTTTAAGAAGCCCTCCTGTTCTCCACTCATTACCTGTATTAACTGCACCTGTTTGAACTCGTTACCTGTATAAAAGACACCTGTCCACACACTCAATCAAACAGACTCCAACCTCTCCACAATGGCCAAGACCAGAGAGCTGTGGAAGGACATCAGGGATAAAATTGTAGACCTGCACAAGGCTGGGATGGGCTACAGGACAATAGGCAAGCAGCTTGGTGAGAAGGCAACAACTGTTGGGGCAATTATTGGAAAATGGACGAAGTTCAAGATGACGGTGAATCACCCTCGGTCTGGGGCTCCATGCAAGATCTCACCTCGTGGGGCATCAATGATCACGAGGAAGGTGAGGGATTAGCCCAGAACTACACGGCAGGACCTGGTCAATGACCTGAAGAGAGCGGGGACCACAGTCTCAAAGAAAACCATTAGTAACACACTACGCCATCATGGATTAAAATCCTGCAGCGCGCACAAGGTCCCCCTGCTCAAGCCAGCGCATGTCCAGGCCCGTCTGAAGTTTGCCAATGACCATCTGGATGATCCAGAGGAGGAATGGGAGAAGGTCATGTGGTCTGATGAGACAAAAAATAGAGCTTTTTGGTCTAAACTCCACTCGCCGTGTTTGGAGGAAAAAGAAGGATGAGTACAACCCCAAGAACACCCTCCCAACCATGAAGCATGGAGGTGGAAACATCATTCTTTGGGGATGCTTTTCTGCAAAGGGGACAGGACGACTGCACCGTATTGAGGGGAGGATGGATGGCGCCATGTATCGCGAGATCTTGGCCAACAACCTCCTCTCAGTAAGAGCATTGAAGATGGGTCGTGGCTGGTTCTTCCAGCATGACAACGACTCAAAACACACAGCCAGGGCAACTAAGGAGTGGCTCCGTAAGAAGCATCTCAAGGTCCTGGAGTGGCATAGCCTGTCTCCAGACCTGAACCCAATAGAAAATCTTTGGAGGGAGCTGAAAGTCCGTATTGCCCAGCAACAGACCCGACACCTGAAGGATCTGAAGAAGGTCTGTATAGAGGAGTGGGCCAAAATCCCTGCTGCAGTGTGTGCAAACCAGGTCAAGAACTACAGGAAACGTATGATCTCTGCAATTGCAAACAAAGGTTTCTGTACCAAATATTAAATTCTGCTTTTCTGATGTATCAAATACTTATGTCATGCAATAAAATGCAAATTAATTACTTAAAAATCATACAATGTGATTTTCTGGATTGTTGTTTTAGATTATGTCTCTCACAGTTGAAGTGTACCTATGATAAAAATTACAGACCTCTACATGCTTTGCATGTGTTTGTCTTGTCCAGATGTGTGAGTGTTGTGTGAATAGCGATGGAAATGCAATTTTCCGTGGATCTGTTGGAGCGGTAGGCAAATTGGAGTGGGTCCAGTGTGCCTGGCATGCTGGCCTTGATGTGGCCCATGACCAGACTCTCGAAGTGCTTCCTGATGACCGACGTCGGAGCAATAGTCATTTGGGCATGTCACCTTGTTTTTCTTCGGCACTGGGACGATGTGTGTGTTTGTGTGTTTGTGTGAAACCAGGGTTTGTATCGTAGCTGGGTCTGCTGGGGCTGCTTTCTCTTTGTGGAAGTTTTCTGTAACTCTTCTTGGGACATTAAGCTGTTACAGAACACTCTGTTAGGAGAACAAGGGGTTGTACTTCAATCAAGTGGAAGGATTGATGAGCTGCCCCAGGTGGAGGGTCAAGTATCATGAACAGGTATGGAGTTTCAGGCATGGATGGGGCTCCATACTGGAAGTTTGAACATTCACATGACTCTGTTACTGGCACAGCCTGATCAGTTGTCGTTATAAATTTCACAAGATGCCTCAAGTTAATCGGGAATGAACCTTGGGAAAAAAATGACAGTACAGGGACAAATTGGAGTCGGAATGAAACGGCTCAGACATGAGACGTATGTGGAAGGGACTCCAGACAATCCCGGATAATAAAGGGAAAGCCAGCTACATTGCGGACACCATTTCCTCGTTCCAGGACAAGCTAAACACCTTCTTCGCCTGCTTCGAGGAAAACAACATCGAGCCACCAACGCGGGCCCCTTCCGCTCACGAGGACTGTGTGCTCTCGTTCTCCGTGTCCGATCTAAGTAAGTCATTGATGCGTGTTAACCCTCACGAGGCTGATGGCCCAGACAGCATCCCAAGCCGCGTCCTCAGAGCATGTGCAAACCAGCTGGCTGGAGTGTTTACGGAAATATTAAATCTGTCAGTCTGTCTCCCAGTCTGTTGTCCCCACTTGCTTCAAGATGTCCACAATTGCTCCAGCACCCAAGAAAGCGAAGGTAACTGAACGAACTAAATCGCCCCATAGCACTCACATATGTCATCAAGAAGTGCTTAGAGAGGGTAGTTAAGGACCACATCACCTCCACCTCACCCGACAACCTGGACCCACTACAATTCGCAGACCACCCCAACAGATCCACAGATAATGCAATCACCATTGAATGCACACTGCCATATCCCACCTGGACAAGAGGAATACCTATGTAAGAATACTGTTCGTCGACTACAGCTCAGCCTTCAACAACATAGTGCCCTCCAAGCTCATCACTAAGCTCAGGGCCCTGGGTCTGAACCCCTCCCTATGCAACGGGGTCCTGGACTTCCTGACAGGCCGACCTCAATTAGTGAAGGTAGGCAACAACACCCCAGCCACGCTGATCAAAACCTCAGCGACACTGATCCCCACAGAAGGGCGTGCTCAGCCCCCTCCTGTATTCCCTGTTCACCCATGACTGCATGGCCAAGCACATCTCCAACTCAATCATCAGGTTTGCTGATGACACAACAGCAGTAAGCCTGATTACCAACAATGACAAGCCCTGGCAGAGTGGTATTAGGAAATGAACCTCTCCTTTAACATCAGCAAAACAATGGAGCTGATCGTGGACTGTAGGAGACAGCAGAGAACACACCCCCAATCCGTATCGATGGAGCTGCAGTGGAGAGGGTCAACGGCTGTTCTCCTGTGATCACATCACTGACAACCTGAAATTGGGGCACACTGCCTGCCCTCCAAGACATCTAACAGCACCTGGTGTCACAGGAAGGCTAAGAATATAATCAAGAACCCCAACCACCCGAGCTACGGCCTGTTCACGCCGCCACCATCGATATAGAACAGAGGTTTCAAAGTCATTCCATGGAGGGCATAGTGTCTGCGGGTTGTTGGTTTTTACTTTCAGTTAAGAACTAGACAACCAGGTGAGGGGAGTTCTTTACTAACTGGTGACCTTAATTCATCAATCAAGTACAAGGGAGGAACGAAAACCCGCAGACACTCGACCATCCATGGAATGAGTTTGACACATACAGTATTATGATCTAGAAGGAGCAGACATTACAGCTGGATCAAAGCTGAGACTGAGAGACTGATAAACAGCTTCTATCTCCAGGCCATCAGACTGTTAAACAGTCACCACTAGCCGGTCTCCACCCGGTACTCTACCTTAAAGCGAGACTGCTTTTCCCTATCTACATAGTCATTGAACACCGGTCACTTTAATAATGTTTACATACCGTTTTACCCATTTTATATGTATATACCTCATTCTAGTCATGGCTCATCCTATATAACTACTGCAGTAAAGAACTTTTCTATTCATATACTGTCTATACTGTCTGTACACACCATTATACAGTGCATTTGGAAAGTATTCAGACCCCTTTACTTTTTCCACATTTTGCTACATTACAGCCTTATTCTAAAATGGATTAAATAAACAATTTTCCTCATCAATCTATACACAACACCCCATAATGACAAAGCGAAAACAGCATTTTAGAAATGTTTGCAAATATATATTAAAAAACGGATACCTCATTTAGATAAGTATTCAGACCCACCATTCAGACCCCATAGTCCACCTATGACTCGAAATTCAGCTCAGGTGCATCCTGTTTCCATTGATCATCTTGAGATGTTTCTACAGCTTGATTGGAGTCCACCTGTGGTAAATTCAATTGATTGGACATGATTTGGAAAGACACACACCTGTCTATATGTAACAGTATAGCTTCCGTCCCTCTCCTCGCCCCTACCTGGGCTCGAACCAGGGACACTCTGCACACATCGACAACAGCTACCATCGAAACATTGTTACCCATCACTCCACAAAAGCCGCGGCCCTTGCAGAGCACACATGACTGCTATGGGAACAACTACTTCAAGGTCTCAGAGCAAGTGACGTCACCGATTGAAACGCTATTAGTGAGCACACCACTAGTTAGCTAGCCATTTCACATCGGTTACATATATTAGGTCCCACAGTTGTCAGAGCGGTCGAAGGAATTGTCCTTAGAGCTTCGGGGCACAGATCTGGGGAAGGGTACCAAAAAATGTCTGCAGCATTGAAGGTCCCCAAGAACACAGTTGCCTCCATCATTCTTAAATGGAAGAAGTTTAGAACCACCAAGATACTTCAAAGTAGCCACCATTTGCCATGATGACAGCTTTGCACTCTCTTGGCATTCTCTCAACCAACTTCTTGAGGTTGTCACCTGGAATGTATTTTAATTAACAGGTGTGCCTTCTTAAAAGTTAATTTATCGAATTGCTGTCCTTCTTAATGCGTTTGAGCCAATCATTAAGCTCTATGATGATACTAGCTTTCATGAGGACCGCCACAGGAAAGTAAGATCCAGAGTTACCTCTGCTGTAGAGGATAAGTTCATTAGCGTTAACTGCACATCAGATTGCAGCCCAAGTAAATGCTTCACAGAGCTCAAGTAACAAACACATCTCAACATCAACTGTTCAAAGGAGACTGCGTGAATCAAGCCTTCATGGTCGAATTGGTGCAAAGAAACCACTACTAAAGGGTACGAATAAGAAGAAGAGACTTGCTTGGCCCAAGAAACACGAGCAATGGACATTAGAATCTGTCCTTTGGTCTGACGAGTTCAAATTTGAGATTTCTGATTCTAACCGCTGTGTTTTTATGAGACGCAGAGTAGGTGAACGGATGATCTCTGCATGTGTGGTTCCCACCATGAAGCATGGAGGAGGAGGTGTGATGTTATGGGGGTGCTTTGCTGGGGAAACTGTCTGTGATTTATTTAGAAGTCAAGGCACACTTAACCAGCATGGCTACCACATTATTCTGCAGTGATACACCATCCCATCTACTTTGAGCTTAGTGGGACTCTCATTTGTTTTTCAATAGGACAATGACCCAACACACGTCCAGGCTGTGTAAGGGCTATTTGAACAAGAAGGAGAGTGATGGTGTGCTTCCTCAGATGATCTGGCCTCCACATTCACCCAACCTCAACCCAATTGAGATGGTTTGGGATGAGTTGGACCGCAGACTGAAGGAAAAGCAGCCAACAAGTTCTCAGCATATGTGGGAACTCTTTCAAGACTGTTTGAAAATCATTCCTCGTGATGCTGGTTGAGAGAATGCCAGGAATGTGCAAAGCTGTCATCTAGGCAAATGGTGGATACTTTGAAGAAAATTGTAACGGTTGTCGTAGGTGGAAGAAGGAGAGGACCAAGGTGTAGCATGGTAAGTGTTCATGTTGTAAATTTAATCAAAACTGAACACTAAACAAAATAACAATGAGGACTAACGAGAACGAAACAGTTCTGTCAGGTGATAAACAGAAAACAACTAACCACAACTCAAGGGCGAAACCAGGCTGCCTAAGTACCAGGCTGCCTAAGTATGAGACAACGATTGACAGCTGTCTCTGATTGGGAACCATACCAAGCCAAACACATAGAAATACAAACATAGAACAAAACATAGAATACCCACCCACATCACACCCTGACCAAACTAAAAATAGAAACATACAAAGCAATCTACGGTCAGGGCGTGACAAAAATATACATTTTGAGTTGTTTAACACTTTTTTGGTTACTACATGATTCCATATGTGTTATGTCATAGTTTTGATGACTTCACTATTATTTTACAATGTAGAAAATAGTCAAAGTAAAGAAAACCCCTTGAATTAGTAGGGGTGTCCAAACTTTTGACTAGTACTGTATGTAAATGTGATATTTCAGTTTGTTTAATACATTAGCAAAATGTTCTAAAAACCTGTTTTTGCTTTGTCATTATGGGATATTGTGTGCAGATTGATGAGGGGAAAAAATGATTCAATCAATTTTAGAATAAGGCTGTAACATCACAAAGTGGAAAATGTCAAGTGGTCTGAATACTTTCCAAATCCACTGTATACTCTGATTATACAAAACATTAATAACACCTGCTCTTTCCTTGACATAGATTGGCCAGGTGAAAGTTATGATCCATTATTGATTTCACTTGTTAAATCCACTTCAGTGTAAATGAAGGGAAGAAGACAGGCTAGAAGGATTTGTAAGCAATCAATTGAGACATTGATTGTGTATGTGTGCCATTCAGAGGGTGAATGGGCAAGCAAAACATGTTAAGTGCCTTTGAACTGGGTATGGTAGTAGGTGCCATGCGCACCGGTTTGTGTCAAGATCTGCAACGCTGCTGGGTTTTTCACACTCAACAGTTTCCCATGTGTATCAAGAATGGTCCACCATCTAAAGGACATGCAGCCAACTTGACTGTAACGGCTCTCGTTGGTAGAAGGAGACCAAGGCGCAGCGTGGTAGGCGTACATCGTATCCTTATTGATGACACCAAACAAAATACACCAGTCAAAAAACGAAAGCGCACAGTTCTGTCAGGCTACAGAAACTCAACAGAAAACAAGATCCCACAACCTAATGGTGGGAAAAAGGGTTGCCTAAGTATGAGCCCCAATCAGAGACAACGATAGACAGTTGCCTCTGATTGGGAACCACCCTCGGCCAAAAACAAAGAAACAGAAAACATAGAATTTTCCACCCGAGTCACACCCTGACCTAACCAAACATAGAGGATAATAAGGATCTCTAAGGTCAAGGCGTGACATTGACAAAACTACGGGAAGCATTGGAGTCAACATTGGCCAGCATCCCTGTGGAATTCTTTCGACACCTTGTGGAGTCCATGCCCCGATGATTGATGCTGTTCTGAGGGCAAAAGGGGTGGGTGCAGCTCAATATTAGAAAGGTGTTCCCCTAATGTTTGGTATAGTCAGTATTCAGACCACTTGACTTTTTCCACATTTTGTTACATTATAACCTTAATTGTAAAGTAGTAGTTTTAGTAGTAGTTTTTTTTCTCGTAATCGATCTAGACACAATACCTCATAATGACAAAGCAAAAACAGGTTTAGATTTAAAAAAAATAATTTACAGAAGTATTCAGACCCTTTACTCAGTACTTTGACACACCTTCGGCAGCGATTACAGCATCAATTATTCTTGGGTATGACGCTACGAGCCTGGCACACCTGTATTTGGGAAGTTTCTCCCATTCTTCTCTGCAGATCCTCTCAATCTCTGTCAGGTTGGATGGGGAGCGTTGCTGCACAGCTATTATCAGGTCTCTCCAGAGATGCTTGATCGTGTTTAAGTCCAGACTCTGACTGGGTCACTCGAGAACATTCAGAGACTTGTACAAAAGCCACCCCTGCATTGCCTTGGCTGTGTGCTTAGGGTCATTGTCCTGTTGGAAGGTGAACCTTCATTCCAGTCTGAGGTCCTGAGTGCTCTGGAGCATGTTTTTCATCAAGGATCTTTCTGTACTTTGCTAAGTTCATCTTTGCCCCGATCCTGACTAGTCTCCCAGTCCCTGCCACTGAAAAGTATTGACACAGCATTATGCTGCCACCACCATGCTTCACCGTAGGGAAGGTGCCAGGTTTCCTCCAGATGTGACGCTTGGCATTCAGGCCAAATAGTTCAATCTTGGTTTCATCAGACCAGAGAATCTTGTTTCTCATGGTCTGAGAGTTATTCAGGTGCCTTTTGGCAAACTCCAAGCGAGCTGTCATGTGCCTTTTACTGAGGAGTGTCTTCCTCTGGCCATTACCATAAAGGCCTGATTGGTGGAGTGCTGCAGAGATGGTTGTCCTTCTGGAAAGTTCTCCCATCTCCACAGAGGAACTTTAGAGCTCTGTCAGAGTGATCATCGGGTTCTTGGTCACCTCCCTGACCAAGGCCCTTCTCCACTGATTGCTCAGTTTTGGTAGGTGGCCAGCTCTAGGAAGATTCTTGGTGGTTCCAAACATCTTCCATTTAATAATGATGGAGGCCACTGTGTTCTTGGGGACCTTCAATGCTGCAGAATGTTTTTGGTACCCTTCCACAGATCTGTGCCTCGACACAGTCCTGTCTCGGAGCTCTACACACAATTCCTTCATCCTCATGGCTTGGTTTTTGCTCTGACATGCACTGTCAACTGTGGGACCTTATATAGAACCGTGTGTGCCTTTCCAAATCATGTCCAATCAATTTAATTTACCAGGTGGACTTGTAGAAACATTTCAAGGATGATCAATGGAAACAGGATGCACCTGAGCTCAATTTCGAGTCTCACCGATAAATCCATGATTATTGAAAACTTCAACAAGCATTTCTCAACGGCTGGCCATGCCTTCCGCCTGGCTACTCCAACCTCGGCCAACAGCTCCGCCCCCTCCGCAGCTACTCGCCCAAGCCTCTCCAGGTTCTCCTTTACCCAAATCCAAATAGCAGATGTTCTGAAAGAGCTGCAAAACCTGGACCCGTACAAATCAGCTGGGCTTGACAATCTGGACCCTCTATTTCTGAAACTATCCGCCGCCATTGTCGCAACCCCTATCACCAGCCTGTTCAACCTCTCTTTCATATCGTCTGAGATCCCCAAGGATTGGAAAGCTGCCGCAGTCATCCCCCTCTTCAAAGGGGGAGACACCCTGGACCCAAACTGTTACAGACCTATATCCATCCTGCCCTGCCTATCTAAGGTCTTCGAAAGCCAAGTCAACAAACAGGTCACTGACCATCTCGAATCCCACCGTACCTTCTCCGCTGTGCAATCTGGTTTCCGAGCCGGTCACGGGTGCACCTCAGCCACGCTCAAGGTACTAAACGATATCATAACCGCCATCGATAAAAGACAGTACTGTGCAGCCGTCTTCATCGACCTTGCCAAGGCTTTCGACTCTGTCAATCACCATATTCTTATCGGCAGACTCAGTAGCCTCGGTTTTTCTGATGACTGCCTTGCCTGGTTCACCAACTACTTTGCAGACAGAGTTCAGTGTGTCAAATCGAGGGCATGCTGTCCGGTCCTCTGGCAGTCTCTATGGGGGTGCCACAGGGTTCAATTCTCGGGCCGACTCTTTTTTCTGTATATATCAATGATGTTGCTCTTGCTGTGGGCGATTCCCTGATCCACCTCTACGTAGACGACACCATTCTGTATACTTCCGGCCCGTCCTTGGACACTGTGCTACCAACTGCTCTTAAACGCTAGTAAAACCAAATGCATGCTTTTCAACCGTTCTGCCTGCACCCGCACGCCCGACCAGCATCACCACCCTGGATGGTTCCGACCTTGAATATGTGGACATCTATAAGTCCCTAGGTGTCTGGCTAGACTGTAAACTCTCCTTCCAGACTCATATCAAACGAGTCGGCTTTCTATTCCGCAACAAAGCCTCGTTCACTCATGCCGCCAAACTTACCCTAGTAAAACGGACTATCCTACCGATCCTCGACTTCGGCGATGTTATCTACAAAATAGCTTCCAACACTCTACTCAGCAAACTGGATGCAGTTTATCACAGTGCCATCCGTTTTGTCACTAAAGCACCTTATACCACCCACCACTGCGACCTGTATGCTCTAGTCGGCTGGCCCTCGCTACATATTCGTCGCCAGACCCACTGGCTCCAGGTCATCTACAAGTCCATGCTAGGTAAAGCTCCGCCTTATCTCAGTTCACTAGTCACGATGGCAACACCCACCCGTAGCACGCGCTCCAGCAGGTGTATCTCACTGATCATCCCTAAAGCCAACACCTCATTTGGTCGCCTTTTGTTCCAGTTCTCTGCTGCCTGTGACTGGAACGAATTGCAAAAATCGCTGAAGTTGGAGACTTTTATCTCCCTCACCAACTTCAAACATCTGCTATCTGAGCAGCTAACCGATCGCTGCAGCTGTACATAGTCTATCGGTTAATAGCCCACCCATTTTTACCTACCTCATCCCCATACTGTTTTTATTTATTTACTTTTCTGCTCTTTTGCACACCTATATCTCTACCTGTCATGACCATCTGATCATTTATCACTCCAGTGTTAATCTGTAAAATTGTAATTATTTGCCTACCTCCTCATGCCTTTTGCACACAATGTATATAGACTTTTTTCCTCCTACTGTGTTATTGACCTGTTAATTGTTTACTCCATGTGTAACTCTGTGTTGTCTGTTCACACTGCTATGCTTTATCTTGGCCAGGTCGCAGTTGCAAATGAGAACTTGTTCTCAACTAGCCTACCTGGTTAAATAAAGGTGAAATAAATGTTAAAAAATAGCAAAGGGTCTGAATACTTATGTAAATTAGTTATTTGTGTTTTGTATTTTTTTAAATAAATTAGCAAAAATGTATTAACACCTGTTTTCGCTTCGGCATTATGGGGTATTGTGTGTAGATTGCTGAGTAAAATTGTTTATTTAATCAATTTTAGAATAAGGTTGTAATGTAATATAACGTGGAGTGAAGAGGTCGGAAAGTGGCATATAGCCTATATATTTATATTCTGGAATCTGACATGGATTATGTGCAAATTGTTGTCTATGTATTACTGCACTGTTAACCTAGAAACACAGGCATTTCACTGTACCTGTGATAACATCATCTGCAAATTTGTGTTAATAAACTTTGATTTGTCCAGTCATATACAGTCATTGGGCCTAGGCCTACTCCACCATAGCCTAATTTCATACTTATCCTCATGGTAATGCTGTGTTCACTTTCTAGTCTGAACTAGGAAACTCTGACATTTCCGACTTAATAACTGGTTGAACGCAGCATGTGTACAACCTGTTAGCAAGTTGGAAATGTCCGGGTTTCCTAGTTCAGACTAGTAGGAGAATGCGGCATAAATACCATAGCATCAATTTGAAAATCCGCGCTTTCTGTCTCTGCTCCGTTTTGCACGTGTCCACTTCGCTGAATTCCAGTAAAGCGAGATAGTATAAACCAGATATTTCACCAGATGTATAAATGTGAAGCCTCTGGTTGGCATTTCCACTCACTACCAAATATGGTGATGAGAGGAAGCCCAGTGACCGGAATTGGGAGAAGGAGTGAGACGAATTTTGGTAAAATTCTGCAAATTTTGTCATCAATTTAACATTTGACCTCCCATACAGTTTTCTGTTTTCAGAACCAGAATCTGTAACAAACAGAGTGGACTGCGTTTTGCAGACCCTTTGCCAAGGTTTTAAAAAATGGTTGTTTCGAAGGAATGCAAGGGTCGAATAGCGTTATTGAACATGCGCACTTCACATAGTAGGCGTTCCCTAAAGGAAATATGTAAATAAATGCTAGAACGCGCCAATAGGATTTCAGTAGTTCGTGCCTGCCTTGCCCCACCTCTTTGCTCGTTTTGGCCAATATGATTATTTTGTTCCCATTTCATACGACAAGCTCTGGTCTAATTTGGGTTAGTTATAAGAATCTTTGGTATAAACATTGGCTGGATTGTACCATTCTCTCAAAAAATATTTTAATTGTGCTTCTTTTGACATATTTTAATGTATTTTAATTTTATTATAAAGATAATACATTTTATGTCATAAATGTTGTGTAACATAACCATTTAATGCTCTCAAAATGATCTAGTCGTGCATTTCAAAAGTGCGCACTCCCCCTGTTACGTTTTTGGTTTATTCCCATTGACTGCCATGTTGGATTGAGTCACAAATCTGCCGCTACTTGCGCTGGAGTTCTGATTAAAGTTTAGTATCTACCATATGCAAGACGTTGCAGGAATGTTCTCATAATTTGGATTGAAGGAGGACCTTACGTTGTTTTTGGGACTAACGAAGATAATATCACACTAAAGCTGTTTCTATCGGGAAGTGAACAAACGTGCATCGATGTGAGGGTCCGGTTGCAGGCCACGGGAGATCAATGACTGTTTGTTTGGGTTTCTTACAACGTCGAATCGGAATCATAACACACCTTTTGGTTGATTGTCAATAATGAGTGGCCATCTGCCGCAACGGCGGCCCGCTAACAGTGCATCCAAACTGCTAACCCCACAAGAGAACGACTGTCTCTTCAATTACCTCGGCAGAAAATGCACCGTAAGTTTATCAGTTGTTATACTTTCTTTACTAATTGCTCGTGAATGATGTTTACCCGTTTCAGGATTAATTGAAGCCTCTGTAATTGATGCCTCAATATGTTTGATATAACAATCGAAGGAAAACAACTCTCGCCACTGGCACTGGCTAGATTGGTGGAACAGGGGTAGGGAAAAATAAGTCTTGATATCCTGGGACATAGTGACATTTGGGCGGTAGAAAGTTTCAGTCAAGCCCCGAGGCCTCGGGTGTTCCCTGACACCTGCATAGCACCCAGAAGAGCCAAACCACTGTTAACAAGAATGTGCTGCTCGGTTTTGTTGGCCCTAGACCTGGGCCAGTGTTAGGATCTGCTAAACTCATCAACCTGACTACCAATATTTTTTCGTACTGAAGTTGCATAATGTCTTGGCTGATTTCGGAAGCAGCCTGTGTGTTCAGAACAGCCTGTGTGTTCTGAACAATCTTTCTGGCATGCATTGTTCTGTTGTCCACACAATACTTTGTCATAGGCAATCACACAATTCAGTTCAGTTGATTGCTCTCCTCGGTTTTTGAGATGCGGCAATCAGTGAAGAATGTGTCCAATGTAGCGTTACAGTGTATCACTGTAGCAAATTAGCTCTGATGGGCAGGGACTCTATTTAATGTGACCGCTTGAGAAATTATATTATATAACGCGTTTTGTTATCATTTGACCCGGCCAGGAAATTATATTTCAATAGAAACAATGTGTCCTCTTGAAACGTGATGTGCATTGATTGCGCCCTTTAACCTCGGGTATTTAAGTTGGTGTAATGTACAATAGCATTGTAAAGGCCTAGACTTATGTCAACAAAATAGGTATACAGTATCTATTTACTGTTTTTACACCCCAGTGTGTCATCTTGATCTACCTTGGATGGTAGGCTAATGTCATCCGATGTCAGTTCAGAGAGAGAATGCACCCCCCCCTTTATTTTACAATACATGCAAGTATGAGCTACCTTTAAACACCAGGTTGGTTGATACAATTGGATGCCATTTAAGGCTGTTCATCAGTTCATCAGGAATGTGGTTTAATCAGATTTCCTCATGGTTATGGGTCAATGCTGTGTTGTGTAATGTTTGAAACTAAGTTGGTAGGTTTCTACCCAGTGTGAAGTCCAATACTGCTCGCACACTTTCCCTACAGTGGTTGAGCCTACAGTTTCTCCAGAGTAGGTGCGTTGATAGTTTTGTCTCGGTAGTAACTTTCCCATGCCACGTTACCACACCCTTTGCTTACTTCCCCATATCATCTGGCTTTGAGTCATGTCACCTTTTGTCATGTTCACAAAGTAGGCTAAGATGGTGTTGAGGAAGTCGTCTTTGCTTGCTTCCTCTTTCTCACGTGGTGGGCCAGAAGAGTCTCGCCTCCTACCTGTCTGTCACAGTCATACCTGTCCCAGGTGTGTCTCTGCACCTGTTGTTCACCTGCATACACAGCCAATGACATCATTCCACAGACATCCAGGCCATGTCACTCACCATGTGAGACAGCCCAGGCAGTTGCGTGAGTGACATTCCTGCCTCGCTCTCCTCATGAAAACGCTCTTGTTAAAATCTGTGAGAAGTGAGCGATTGCTTGTTATGTAATGGTCTCATGTAGCTAGAGAAGGAAAATGTAGGAAGCTGCTGTCTTTTCCTCCACAGAGAACTGAACACTGAACAGCCCCTGCTTCTGTGTTTAACCTTTGGCTTATTCCAGTTATGCTAGCTGAGCCAGAAGCTAATGTCTAATACCTGTTGCCTGTTGAGACATGGATGTTATGTGCTAGTTGGAACCAGAGCTGTGTCAGTGGATTTCAGCTCAGGGCCTCTCTCTGTGTCTCTCAGCTCAGGGCCTCTCTCTGTGTCTCTATCTCGGTCTCTATCACTCTGTCACTCCACTCTCTTTCAGTGATTCATACATACAAACAGTAAGCAGCACACTCTGAAACGCAGGCCCTGCCAGATGATGAATCACATATGTGAGAGGTCCAGCCTGTGTTGATGTGGCTTCACTGACATTCAACTCATTGGTATTCCTACTGCTTCACTTTTTACTATCAGCACCGGGCTAGAGGTGGAAGCTATCCAATTCGCATTCTGTGTGAGTGAGACAGAGACACAGAGACTGCCTGATCAGCAGTCCTCTCCAGCAGGAAGTGCAGTGGTCAACCTCCTTCAGTGTTTTGTGCTGGAGTGGCGAAAATGTGCCTTTTGATCTTTACCTCATACTCTCCTTCCCAACCTCTTCCCTGTTCCCACTTTCCCCACTTCGGCCTCCCCTTACCACCCCTACTCTGGGCCTCTGCCTCCCCTTACCAGCCCTACTCTGGGCCTCTGCCTCCCAACACCAGTCTCTACTCCTTCCCAACTACACTGACTTTCCCCCCTCTCTTTCTGTCCTTCCCAACCCTAGCCATTCCTACCCAATCCCACTTTTTAGGCTCATGGGAAATACTGTCAGGACATGGATGAATGATGCACACTTACCGTACATTCAACATCCTGTTTGTTCGTTTTCCCTGTGAGCCCTCTACAGTCCTACTGGCTGTAGTGTGTAGTAGCACCAGCAGCCTGGTGAGTGGTGCCATGGCGAGCTTTGATGATGTCACTGGGACTGGGTGCTTCCTGTGGCCGGTGGGGCTCGTTGAGGCTGCCACTTGTGATCAGAGCTCGAGAGTCCGATAGATGAAATCACTCAGCTCTCTGTGACCTCACTGTCTTTGTCCCGTTGTGGGCACAGCCAGCTAGATGAGCACGGACATGTATTGCTTTCTTTGAAATGTAGTCTAGGCTAGAAAGCTTCATGTTCCCCAGACACTGCACAGCTCTTACCCATCTGTGTGTAGTTAGCTACTAGGTGTTCTCGTGAACTTGCTTTACCACTTTCTGCTCAGGCCTGCCTTTCATCTGCAGGGTAATTGGCCTGAACCCCTCTGCGAGGAGGCTAGTGAACTTGGGGAAGAACCTGGGTCCCGTTTTCCAATAACATTTTAAGGCTAAGTTCGTCTTTAGAACCTTCATAGGAGCATCGGTAAATCTCTGTGCTGTTTCCCAAAACCGTTGTTACTAAAGTTTCACTTGAAAGCGCTTGTTATTTACCAACTGCCTAAGACTACTTGTAAAAACAGCTAAGTGTTTTGTGAGCTGCTTTTTTTTTTTTTACCCTTCTGCTTCACTTTATTCACCGAAGATCAAGATGTTTCTGTCTGACTGTGATCAACAACTTTCGAACAAAGTTGTCTACACACAGACCGACAAAGTTGCCAAAATATTTGCAATTGTTACAAACAAGTGAAGCGTAAAAAGCTTAAAATGTAACCCGAGATGACTGCAATTAAAATATACTTTTGGTAATGTATGTGGACACTTGCTCATCAAACATCTCATTCCAAAATCATGAGCATTTATATGGTGGTGGTCATCCTGCTCTTTGCTGCTATAACAGCCTCCACTCTTCTAGGAAGGCTTTCCGCTAGATGTTGGAACAGTGCTGCTGGAACTTGCTTCCATTCAGCTACAAGTGCATTAGTGAGGTCGGGCACTGATGTTGGGCGATTTGGGCCTGGCTCGCAGTCTGCATTCTAATTCATCCCAAAGGTGTTCGATGGAGTTGAGGTCAGGGCTCTGTGCAGGCCAGTCAAATTCTTCCACACCAATCTCAACAAACCGTTTTTGTGTGGACCTCACTTTGTGCATGAGGGCATTGTCATCCTGAAACGGTAATGAGCCTTCTCCAAACTGTTGCCACAAAGCACAGAATCATCTGGAATGTAATTCTAGGCCTAGTCCGAACTTTTTTTTATACCTTTATTTAACTAGACAAGTCGGTTAAGAACAAATTCTTATTTTCAATGACAGCCTAGGAACAGGGGCAGAACGACAGATTTGTACCTTGTCAGCTGGGGGATTTGAACTTGCAACTTTTTGGTTACTAGGCCAACGCTCTAACCACTAGGCTACCCTGCAGCCCCAGACCATTATTCCTACTCCACTTAACTTTACAGTTGGCATTGGGCAGGTAGTGTTCTCCTGGCATCCACCAAACCCAGATTAGTTTCCACTGCTCCAGAATCCAATGGCGGCGAGCTTTCCATCACTCCAGCCAACGCTTGACATTGCGCATGGTGATCTTAAGCTTTTGTTCGGCTGCTCGGCCATGGAAACCCATTTCAACTCCAGACGAAAAGTTAAAGTTGCTTCCAGAGGTAGTTTGGATCTCTGTAGTGAGTGTTGCAACCAATGACAGCCGATTTTTGCGTGCTTTATCACTCGATGGTCCCGTTCTATAAACTTGTGTGGCCTACCACTTTGCCGTTGTTGCTCCGAAACGTTTCCACTTCACAATTACAGCATGTACAGTTGACTGGCGTAGCTCTAGCAGGGCAGAAATTTGATCAACTGACTTGTAGGAAAGGTGGTATCCTATGATGGTGCCACGTTGAATGTCACTGAGTTCTTCAGTAAGGCCATTCTACTGCCATTGTTTGTCTATGGAGATTGCATGACTGTGTGCTTGATTTTTATACACCTATCAGCAATTGGTGTGCCTAAAATTGCCAAATCCACTAATTTGAAGGGATGTCCACATACTCTGGATATATAGTGTAAATAGGCAATGTGTACATATATATTTGCAGTCAAATTGTATTTGTCAATGCTTTGTAAACAACAGGTGTAAACTAATAGTGAAATGCTTATTTACGGGTCCTTTTCCAACAATGCAGAGTTAAAGATCAAATAAAAATGGTGACATGAGGAATAAATACACAGTGAGTAAAAATAACATGGCAATGAGACAGGGACTACCAGTACCGAGTTGAATTCAGGGGTACGAGGTAACTGAGGTTGCCATGTACATTCTGTGCCTTCAGAAAGTATTCCCACCCTTTGACTTTTTCCACATTTTGTTACAGCCTGAATTTAAAATGGATTAAATCTATTTGTTGTTGTTTTTTTACACTGGCCTACACACAATACCCCATATTGTCAAAGTGGAATTATGTTTTAAAATGTCAGTAAGTATTCAACCCCTTTGTTATGGCAAGCCAAAATAAGTACAGGAGTAAACATTTGCCTAACAAGTGTCGTAATAAGTTGAATGGACTCACTCTGTGTGAAGTAAGTGTTTAACGTGCTTTTTGAATGACTACCTCATCTCTATACCCCAAACATACACTTCTCTGTAAGGTCCCTTAGTCAAGCAGGGAATTGCATACACAGATTTAACCACAGAGACTAGGGAGGATTTCCAGTGCCTTGCAAAGAAGGTAGATAGATAAAAAGCAGACCTTGAATATCCCCTCGAGCATGGTGAAGTTATTAATTACACTGTGGATGGTGTATCAATACAACCAGTCACTACAAAGATACCGGCGTCCTTCCTAACTCAGTTGCCTGAGAGGAAAGAAACCGCTCAGGGATTTCACCATGAGGCCAATGGTGACTTTAAAACTGTTAGAGTTTAATGGCTGTGATGGGAGAACTGAGAATGGATGAACAACATTGTAGTTACTCCACAATACCAACCTAATTGACAGAGTGAAAAGAAGGAAGCGTGTACAGAATAAACATTTTCTAAAACATGCGTCCTGTTTGAAACAAGGCACTAAAGTAACACTGCAAAAAATACGGCAAAGCAATTAACTTTGTTCAGAATGCAAAGTGTTATGTTTTGGGCAAATCCAATACATTACTGAGTACCACTTTCAAGCATTGTGATGGCTGCATCATGTTATGGGTATGCTTGTAATCGTTAAGGACTAGGGAGTTTTTTTATGTTCAAAGGAAACTGAATAGAGCTAAGCACAGGTAAAATCCTAGAGGAAAACCTGTTCCAGTCTGCTTTCCACCAGACGCTGGGAGATTAATTCACTTTTCAGCAGAACAATAACTAAAACACAAGGCCAAATCTACACTAGTTGCTTACCAAGAAGACGATGAATGTTCCTGAGGGGCCGAGTTAGTTTATGACTTAAATCTACTTGAAAATCTATGGCAAGACCTGAAAATGGTTGTCTAATTTGACAGAGCTTGAAGAATTAAAAAAATAATAATAATGGGCAAATGGTGCACAATCCAGGTGTGGAAAGCTCTTAGAGACTTACCCAGCGAGACTCACAGCTGTGAACGCTGTCAAAGGGGCTTCTACAAAGTATCCACGCAGGTGTGTGAATACTTGATATTTCTGTATGAAATGTTTAATACATTTGCAAATATGTCCCCCAAAAATTATTCATTTTGTCATTATGGGGTATTGTGTGTAGATGGGTGAGAAAAATAATCTCTTTAGTCATACTTTGAATTCAGTCTGACACACTTGTCGATCTCCAAGGCATTTCTAGTCAATCGCCAAATATTTTTGTGGGGGAAAAAAATAAACCCCTCTGTTCCTTTTTTCAAATGTTTTATTAGTCCCGGGCTGTTGGTGGTAGGTGCAGCCAATTCAGCTGTCCTGCGTGCCAGGTAGGCAAACTGTTGCCATTTCATGTGTCTGAAGGTACAAACTCTGCCTTCCCGGTGGGCCTGGAGAGGAAATCAAGTGCTCTATACCATTGCTGGCCAATCCGATTGCTCAGATGAACGAGTCTGCAGTAATGTAGCAGGCATAATAGAAAGCTACAGCAAAATTGATACTGTGAGATTTCAAAACGTTTAAAACCGTGACTAGAGAGAGACTGTCAACGAATACAGCAAAGAGCTGCTGTTTTTATGAGTGAGTTCATGTTTAAGTTCTTACTCAGAACTGTCAACACTTTGTAGTCAACACTTTTATAACCCACAATGCGCGTTCTTCCTATTTCCACTCAGCGCTACAACAAGCAGTGCAGCAGCAATGAATGAGTAGGAAAGTGTGTATATATAGGCTTGCGTTGTTATTAGCGGCTCGGGTCTTTTTTTAATATCAAGGAATATTTCACTTTTCTCTGTTAAAAGGAGTAACAACATGAGTTTGTGCATGAGGCAGAACTAATGCGGTGCGACTTGAGTTTCGTCATCGGCTGGAAGACGGTGTCCCTTTTTGGTTTGTGTCAGTGGAGGAAAGGGAGAGCGGAGGGATGTTGAGAGACGGACCCTCAGTCTGCTGCTCTCTCTCTCCGATGAGACTGACCACCAGGTGCAGGCACCACCAGCCCAGTAAAGTTTAAAAGCAAATTATTCAAATGTGCCTCACAAGTAATACAACAATGGATCTATTACCAGTGTGATCATATAGCCTACCTCAAATTTTGAAATGTATATATTTTTTAAATGTCCCGAACAACAATGCACTGGCAGGTAAATTCAAGCAAAGCCAATATGCAGTGATAATGTATTGGGCCTATAGCCTACTGCACAAACCTCATTGCTACAGAACTGTTTTTAATTGGTTAATGTTGCATAGGCTTACATTTTTAAGTCATGTTAGTAAAAAAAATCCGAGCGGTAGATCTCGGCATGCATGTTGACTCAAAGTGATCTTGACTCAGAGAAGGTTGGTGACCACTGGGCATTGTAATTTGTCTAACGATGTACTTAGCGAACATTCTTGCCATGTGGTGTTTTTGGCTTTCGGCTGTTGTAGGTTTACGATGCGTCGTTCCATCGGTATCGGGAAACCGGGCCCTGATCTTGAGTCTGTGTAGTGGAGCCTGACATCCAGCCCTGCTGAGTCAGAGGGTTCTGCTGCATGCCTGTCTGACCCAGCAGGATCACACATAATGGGCATGGAAGGAAGGCCTGGCCACATCCGTCTAAGACCATGAGATACTTGGCAATAACTCTCCAGTTAGCTCTGTTTGAGCTGGCCCTTTATCTTTATGACAAGTTATCTTCAAAGAGCTGCGGATATTGTTTGCATTGCTGCAGCAGCTTCACTTGGTAACCACTCTGTTCCCTGAGACGGCCGCCTCCTCCTAGTACAGGGCTGCCCAACCCTCTTCCTGGAGATCTACTGTCCTGTGGGTTTTCAGTCCAACCCTAATTTAACACACCTGATTCTACTCAGATATGCTAAATTAGGGTTGGACAGTAGATCTCTAGGAAGAGGGCTGCCCTGGTCTAGAGCTTCTAGGTCTAGATGCATTACTGACATGTCTGCTGTTGGAGTCAGTCCTATAGAGAAGGGTGTAGAGGCTGTTACGGTGAGACACACCCTGCTGCCAACAATAAAGACACGTTATGACAGGCCATCCTTCCTGACCTCTTCACATTTCTATAAGTAAATGACAAGAGTATATTCACCACTTTTTTGGCAGCCTGACAGGCTACTTTACCGTCCTGCGTGAGGAGACTGCTGAGATGTCAGTAAGCAATACAGAGGACAGTACTGGCACACAAGAGGACAGGGTGACTTTAGTCCTGCTGAGAAATGAACTGCGCTGCGGTAGTCTAAACTCTGCCAGTGCTGTCACACCTCTGTAGTAGTGTTTCTGCGCATACATTATTTTCTAACCTTTTTATTTAAAGTTTGACTTGGCGAGATGAGATTGCCCTGAGCAGATATTGAGATGAGCGCGATGCAAAATGTTGCGTGGTCAGAGTATCTGCGCACGTGCACGGGTGCGCTTCACACTGTTACTGCATGATCTCTACAGGACCAAAACAGCAGAGAAGTTTAGCCTCACACTTCAACCCTCTTAGTTGTTGAGGAAGTTGCCCTGTTATTGTGTATACTTGCATCCTTGAGTCTACCTTTTTAAAGCAGGAAGTTGATTCCATTGAGGTCAAATACATATTTTTAAAGGGAGACCTGGCCAACACTGCTTCACTGTAAAATATAGACTGAGAGTCTGAGTCTCAGTTAAATCCCTATTACATCCATTTGACATTTTAGTCATTTAGGTGACTCTTATCCAGAGCGACTTACTGTTCATGGGGGTTGGGCCAGTAACTGAAAGATTGCTGGATCGATTCCCCGAGCTGACAAGGTAAAAATATGTTCTTCCCCTGAGCAAGGCATTTAACCCACTGTTCCCCGGGCTCCGAAGACGTGGATGTCGATTATGGCAGCCCCCCCCCCCGCACCTCTCTGATTCATAAGGGTTGGGTTAAACCTTCTGAAGACACATTTCAGTTGAATGCATTCGGTTGTATTAACACCTTGTGCCTTTCTCTCCCCTGCAGTCGCTGTGTTCAGCGGTGGTGCAGGTATACTCAGCAGACAGGAACTCAGCCTGGACCAAGAAGTGCTGTGGTGTGGCCTGTCTGGTCAAAGACAACCCAGCACGATCCTACTTTATCAGGGTGTTCGACATGAAGGTGGGTTTAGTTCACACTGTAAAACAACACATTTCACTACACCTATCTGATGTGTGTGACAAAACATAGATTAAAACCAATGTATATAATAATAATTACATCCACACACTCTGTCTCTCTCGCCACAGGAGGGTAGAAGCATGTTAGAGCAGGAGCTCTACAACAACTTCTCGATCACTTTTCCCAAATCTTACTTCTTCACATTCGCAGGAGACGTGAGTTATCCCTTTGTCTATGTACTTGATGTGCTTTGCTCCAGCCAAGTCCTTTCACATGTCATGGTCATTTTTTTTTATGGCAAAAACCTGTGTGTGCTGTCTTTTGAAGCCTGCAGTGTTGTTCGTTCTTATGACATTCCACTTCCTGTGTGTGTGTGTAGTCGTGCCAGATGGGACTGAACTTCGCCAACGAGGAGGAGGCCAAGCTTTTCCGGGGAGCCGTCGAGGACCTGCTTGGGAGACGACAGAGAAAATCTGGTGACTACTACCTACCGATGCCATCTTTGATTCTACTGACCTCGGATCTCTGATATTAAAACCATCTCCTCTCCTCTCTGACCTAAGCTTGGTCTGCTAATGTTTGGACAGATCCTCTCAATTTTGAGATCTGGATCTCTCCTTCTTTCTATGCCATCTCCTTCCTGATTGTTCAATTGGCAGCTCTCGCTCTCTCTGGCCCACAGTTAAGGGCTTTAGCTCCAGTAGAAGGGGAGCAGTTCTAGAATCAGCTTCACCCTCTACTAAATCCTAACATAAACATGTGCCTGATCAGCTAAGATCATTGTCCAGGGGCAACAGTGCTCTTCCGTGCCTCTTTTTGAAGTGCTCATGGAGACCAGCTTGCTATAATGTCAAGTTCAGGACTTGAGTTTGTCCTCTGTCCCAAACCAGCAAGAGTCGATGCAGTTTCTGTATGGATGATCCTCTTTTTAGATGTAAGCTCTGTCTTGTCAGTCAGTCTGTGATCGTTCTGGTAAATCACTAACTCGCACACGTACGCTTGACAATCAATCCCCACACACACACGCACATCCATGCTGCTTATAAACTAACCCCCCACCCCCTGCTTACAGAAGAGTTCCTCTTTGATCCTCTCTACTCACCTGTAACTCCATACCAATCCCTTACCTTTCACTAACACACAGCACTATACAGGAGTTTAATTCTATACATTTTGTTTTACAGAAAAAAAGACGTCAAAATGGTAGGTCAAAATGGTAGGTCAAAATGGTAGGTAGAAATGGTAGGTCCTTCATGAGTCTTTTTTTTGGGGGGAAAATCATTTTGATGTTAACCAGAAATCGACGTAGACACTAAGTTTTTAATCAAATAACCCTGAAATGATTTGACTTAAAATATACATGCACGTAAACAAACACACTCGTCCCCACGTGGCTTTGATTGAATGGTTCCCGTGTAAAGCCATTGGATAATCCACTGAAAGCAGGTTGTCTCAGAGAGAACACCTCTCCCAAGCCCCTAACTAACAGATGACCTACCCTACCCCCCAGTCTTAATCTTAACCATAAGGGGTATGGAAGTACTGTAAATCTGACTGTGGCATCAGTGGTGAGAAGCAATTTCTATGTACATAAAGCCTCTTTCCCGGACATGCTTAGGTATCCTGCATACACACTCCAGAAAGCCAGTTCTACAGGGACGTTGAGCAGATCCCTCCCTCAATCTTAGAATACCATTCCTGTGACACCACTCACACTCCATCACACACTCCAAACCAGGCCATATGAATACTCAGCCAACCTCCACATTCTATAGATAAGAGGCTACAGTTGGAAGTCGGAAGTTTACATACACTTAGGTTGGTCATTAAAACTCGTTTGTCAACCACTCCACAAGTATCTTGTTAACAAACTATAGTTTTGGCATGTCGGTAAGGACATCTACTTTGTGCATGACGTAAGTAATTTTTTTAACAATTGTTTACAGATTATTTCACTTATAATTCACTGTATCACAATTCCAGCGGGTCAGAAGTTTAAATACACTAAGTTGACTGTGCCTTTTAAACAACTTGAAAATTCAAAAAAATGTAATGGCTTTAGAAGCTTCTGATTGGCTAATTGACATCATTTGAGTCAATTGGAGGTGTACCGGTGGATGTGTTTCAAGGCCTACCTTCCAACTCTGTGCCTCTTTGCTTGACATCATGGGAAAATCAAAAGAAATAGACCTCCACAAGTCTGGTTCATCCTTGGGAGCATAACTCCAAATGCCTGAAGGTACCACATTCATCTGTACAAACAATAGTACGCAAGTATAAACACCATGGTACCACGCAGCCATCATATCGCTCAGGAAGGAGACACCTTCTGTCTCCTAGAGATGAACATACTTTTTGTGAAATGTGCAAATCAATCCCAGAACAACAGCGAAGGACCTTGTGAAGATGCTGGAGGAAACCGGTACAAAAGTATTTATATCCACAATAAAACGAGTCCTATATCGACATAACCTGAAAGGCCGCTCAGCAAGGAAGAAGCCACTGTTCCAAAACCGCCATAAACCCAGACTACGGTTTGCAACTGCACATGGGGACAAATATCAGACTTTTTGGAGAAATATCCTCTGGTCTGATGAAATAGAACTGTTTGGCCAAAATGACCATCGTTATGTTTGGAGGAAAACGTGGGAGGCTTGCAAGCCAAAGAACACCATCCCAACCCTGAAGCACGGGGGTGGCAGCATCATGTTGTGGGGGTGCTTTCCTGCAGGAGGGACTGCTGCACTTCACAAAATAGATGGCATCATGAGGAAAGAGAATTACGTGGATATATTGAAGCAAGATCTCAAGACATCAGTCAGGAAGTTAAAGCTTGGTCGCAAATGGGTCTTCCAAATGGATAATGACCCCAAGCATACTTCTAAAGTTGTGGCAAAAAGGCTTAAGGACAACAAAGTCAAGATAGTGGAGTGGCCATCACAAAGCCCTGACCTCAATCCTATAGAAAATTTGTGGGCAGAACTGGAAAAGGCGTGTGCGAACAAGGAGGCCTACAAACCTTACTCAATTACACCAGCTCTGTCTGGAGGAATGGGCCAAAATTCACCCAACTTATTGTGAGAAGCTTGTGGAAGGCTATTCAAAGCATTTGACCCAAGTTAAACAATTTAAAGGCAATGCTACCAAATACTAATCGAGTGTATGTCAACTTCTGACCCACTGGGAATGTGATGAAAGAAATAAAAGCTGAAATAAATCATTCTCTCTTCTATTATTCTGACATTTCACATTCTTAAAATAAAGTGGTGATTCTAACTGACCTAAAACAGGGACTTTTTACTAGGATTAAATGTCAGGAATTGTGAAACTGAGTTTAAATGTATTTGGCTAAGGTGTATGTAAACTTTTGACTTCAACTGTATATATAACCTTGTAGAGTATAACAGGTGCGTCATTCTCCTCATCAGTACCCAGACACGCTGGGGGTGATACAGTTCATTGGCATTTTTCTTGAATTTATGTAATTTAGTACCAGAGCTTTCCTTATTCTACAGATACTATAACAGTCAAAAGCTCTTTCAGAGATGATCTCAGGAACTGGTCATGTTGATTTGCTGTGGTGGGACATTAGTGTGTCACTTTTCATAGCAATCCTTGGAATCGCTTATCAACGGTGCATTCTATTGGACTTCAAAGCTAGTTTGCTCTGTGCCTGGCTCCCCATAGTGTTGTACTGGTCTTACTGGGGGGGCTGACCGTGCCACCCCAATCAACTCCTGGTCTGCTTAATCAGGCTAACAGGATTTAATTCAGCTGCTAATGTTAGTTACTTCACAACTCTCACACTACCCCAGTCCACTCACAGCACTGGCCACGGAACGGAAGGAGTTGTTGTGGGGGGGGGGGGCTGAATTTGTGACATTTTTGCCATTTGTGACCTGTAAACAGATTTCTGAGAGTGATGTTTTTACATGATATGGCCCAGACCTGCCCTATGAAGTTTGATCAGACTGGCATGGCTTGGGCTGTGCCCATACAGACAACATTCTGGCCGAGCAGGCATGGTGTCTTCTGCCTGTGGCCATACAGCGGTTTGTCTGTGGTGTCTCAGTGTCTGCAATAATGACAGGTGAGAATGACCCTGCAGATAGGAATTAACTGCGTTCACCCAGAATGTTAGTTTCTGTTGCCTTATCGCTCTCTTTTTCTCACTATCTCTCCTTCTTTCTCCATACTGTCTCTGAGTGCCGTCTCCCAGCCAGCCCAGCCTCTCTCTCTCTCTCTCTCTCTCTCTCTCTCTCTCTCTCTCTCTGATGTAGATTCATCATGTTTAAGAGAATCTCAGGGATTATGGTGGATTAGCAGTGGGCATTAATGGTTATGTAAAATCCAGCAGCACTGTGATTTGCTGGGATTAGAGGTGGGCTGGAGTTGGGGGTGTGGTTTGGCACGCTGGTGGGGAGGAAGGCAGAAGGGAGGGGATGAGAGAGTATGGGAAAGAGTCTGGCTCGTAGAGCTGGGACCTGGCAGTGCTCCCTGTTGCGAGGGTGTGGAGAGGGCACTCTGTTTGGAGGCGGGGCCAGCTGTGGCATTTGCCCAACTCCTATCCACCTCACTCAGCCGGAGGGTCTTAGTCTGCCTTGGTCTTAGTCTGCCTGGCTCTGCCTGTTCTCTCTGGTTGCTCCTCCACCCGGTTCTCTGGATCGGTTTTTGGAAACGCCTGGAGTTGGTTCTATAGCTCGGGATGTCTCTCTGATTCTGTAGATCTTTGGATCAGTGGCTCTCTGAGCTATAGCCCAGGACTAAGCACCACGTAGTCTTGCCCCCCCCCATGCTTCTGCCATTGCTCTGAGATGATGTTCTGTACCACCTTCTTGTCCTCTCCCTCTGAGGACCTATCTGAGGGTGGAGGAGGAGGGGCGATGCTTCCGGGAGGGTGTCTCTCCACCCTCCACTGCCTGATCCTTCCCCAGGAGGAACTATATGCGCCCCCCTCGGACCTCGCTACCCGCCTCTCGCTACGCCATGGGGACCACGCTTGTGGCGTGGTGGGTAAGATGCTGCTGGATGTCAACATGGCGGCGGCCGGAGATTGTAAGGGGGACAGAGGGTGGAGGAAGGGGGACGGAATTCCCTGTGACTGTAGTCCCTCAGTCTCACCCTCGGTCAGAAAGAGCCCCCATGGGGACTCCAGCCACAGAGGTAGGTGGCTAGGGAGTCAGGACACTCATGTCCATATAATTCAGTTTGGATTGACCACTATGTGGGTGTCACAGGACGTGTGAGCCGCAGGCAGTGGCAAATAGTATTCAGTGTGAGGATTCCACACGAATCTCATCCAGGCAGTGTTGTAGTGATGGCTTTGTTTTTCTTGTTTGCTGTGCTTTGGTCTATCCCTGTGGTCCCACCAGCAGACAGCTCTCTGACTGAGTGCTCTAAGCCTACTGGGAGGCTTTAGAGAGATGGTTTTACACGAGGAGTGCTTACTGAGATTGTAATTTGATCACAGTAGCAGGTAGTGTGTTGTGACGTTGGCTAAACTCTCCAGGTGTATAAAGGCAACCCACTGTCTCACCCTGTGTGCCCTCTCATTCAACTAATCGTTGGAGGACGCGTCAATGATGGAAGTAGGCCTCATTAATGAAATGTACATCAAAAGTATTTTGTAATCGGTATGTTAAACTACCTAGTTCTGACACTCGGGTCTCTTTTCCCCAGACCTAGACTCTCCCGGACTGTAGCATTGTGGGTACTGTAGTTCTGACTCTTCTGTTCCTCCTTAGGCCCTGCCCTGCCCATGGCCACGGTGGACATCAAGAATCCAGAGATCAGCAGTATGCCACGGTTCCACGGCCACAACTCTCAGCTCAACATGGTGAGCAGCAGCGTCAACAACAACAACAAGAAGGAGAAGAAGGTGAAGGGAAAGAAGGGCAAGAAGCTGACCAAGGCAGACATCGGAACGCCCAGCAACTTCCAGTAAGTATTCTTTCCAATTTATTCCTTTTCCGTTCTTCTGTATTCTGTTTAGTTGTGTGTTTTTAATAACGCTCTTATATGTGACATCTGAGAAGTGTCTTTCACAAGCCCTCAGTGTGGGTTGAATCCATCATGAGATTAAATATTTGGCACTTCTAGTTACTCACTGTGATGTCAAGTTAGGATGTGGCCCATTTGGGTCAACTGGGGGGTATTGCACAGCTAATGTATAGAGGAGTACCTCTAGCCATACTGCAATGTGTTAATGTGCAAGCTAAGAGTTGATGGGACTTTTTAATCCTGGACATATTTCTAATCACATGTAATGTGTATCTGGCATGATTGATGGATGTGAGGATAATCTGTCCTGTGTTTTTAGGAATTGGACACTGGTAGTCAATACTATGGTACTGGGTTACTGAAGTAGTGTAAACCAGGGGTATTTAACCAGGGGTCCGCACCCAGGTATGGCAGGGGATCCGCAAAAACAAATGCATTTATACAGTAGCAGTCAAATGTTTGGACACCTACTCATTATAACCTGCCCAGGGACTGCGGTTGAAAATTAGCCGGCTGGCTAAAACCGGCACTTTTAATGAAACGTTGATTAATGTGCACTGTCCTTGTAAAAATAAAATAAATAAACTCATCTCAAGGGTTTTTCTTTTTACTGTTTTCTACATTATAGAATAATAGTGAAGACATCAAAACTATGAAATAACATGCATGGAGTCATCTAGTAACCAAAAAAGTGTTAAACAAATCTAAATATATATGAGATTCTTCAAAGTAGCCACCCTTTCCCTTGATGACAGCTTTGCACACTCTTGGCAATCTCCCAACCAGCTTCATGAGGAATGCTTTTCCAACAGTCTTGAAGGAGTTCCCACATATGCTGAGCACTTGTTGGCTGCTTTTCCTTCTCTCTGTGGTCTAACCCATTACCAAACCATCTCAATTGGGTTGAGTTTGGGTGTCCGTTGCTCGTGTTTCTTGGCCCACGCAAGTCTCTTATTGGTGTCCTTTAGTAGTTGTTTCTTTGCAGCAATTCAACCATGAAGGCCTGATTCGCGCAGTCTCCTCTGAACAGTTGATGTTGAGATGTCCGTTACTTGACCTCTGAAGCATTTATTTGGGCTGCAATCTGAGATCTAATGAACTTATCCTCTGCAGCAGAGGTAACTCTGGGTTGTCCTTTTCTTTGGCGGTCCTCATGAGACAGTTCAGTCATAGTGCCTAATGTTTTTTGTGACTGCACTTGAAGAAACTCTAAGTTCTTGAAATATTCCGTATTGACTGACCTTCATGTCTTCTAGGAATGGACTGTTTCTCTTTGCTTATTTCACCTCTTCTTGCCGTATTATGGACTTAGTCTTTTACCAAATAGGGCCATCTTCTGTATACCACCCCTACCTTGTCACAACACAACTGATTGGCTCAAACACATTAAGAAGGAAAGACATTCCAAAAAGTAACTTTTTTTGAAGGCACACCTGTTAATTGAAATGCATTCCAAGTGATTATCCTTATGAAGCTGGTTGAGAGAATGCCAAGAGTGTGAAAAGTTGTCATCAAGGCAAACTTTGAAGAATCTCAAATATAAAATATTTAGATTTATTTTTTATTTTTTTACACTTGTTTTCTACATGATTCCATATGTTGTTTCATAGTTTTGATGTCTTCACTGTTATTCTACAATGTAGAAAATAGCAAAAATGAAAGAAAAACCCTTGAGCGAGTAGGTTTTTTTTAATGAATATCGCTAGCAACAACAGAATAAACACATTTTGAATTAGAAGTATCTTGTTTCTATTGATGTCTCAACTCCTAATATTGAGTAAATTACACTCTGGTGTATCTGTCATAGGCTTTGAAAAGCACCTGCGAATAGGCTACCAGTGTGGCATGTGCCGTGTCTTGACTTGGACGTACATTTCTGCCAACACATGGCTCACCTTTGTTTAACCAGGTAAACGGCTGCTCTTAGCAAAAGTTTGCTTGGAGTTACCTTTTCTAGTTAGGCGACTTTAGAGTTTACACTTCCTCTGTGTCCTCTCATCCCCTGAGTGTAGGGTTAGGGCTACCTACTATATACTGATTGGATCATTCCCTCAGGCTCTGTACTCTCTCTCTCTCTGATCATGTGTTTCCTTCTAGGCACGTTGGCCATGTCGGCTGGGACCCCAACACAGGCTTCGATGTGAGTATGACTGACTGACTGGGTTCTGACTGAGGAAGAGATATTGTTGTCTATACTGTAGCCTCTGGCTAGTAGACTCATCCCCTACTTCTAATGGTATGGGAAGATCCTATCTGACCTGTGATCTGCCTCTTCTCACGCGGCGGTCTACCTAGCCTCTGTCATATAACGTATGGGATGTTTTAATGTCACATGAACAGTGAAATGCCTTTCTTTCTAACTCAAACCAATTGGCCTGGACAGTGGGTTGGTTTCTCTCCGAGGATGTGTATTACTGGGAGAAAGAGGGGAGGGAAGGAAAGAGAGTGGGGGGGGGGGGTTGTTGCGTTTTCATCCCCCTTACTTGTTTATTTCTGAGGTAGTGTTCGTCAGACATGATTCTCCTCAGAACTAAATATGAAATATTATGACGCATCTCTCATCTCTGCCCACTGCAGAAGTTACTGCCAGCCCAGGGTTACACAAGGAGATTTCACATTATCAACCTGTTTCTGCATAATCCATCCATTCATTTCCAAAAAAAGGATAAGTAATTATTGCGTGGTGTTCTACATGCACATCGAACAGAGCAGACGGGAACCGGAGGATTTGTTGAAATTTCTAAAAATAAGATTTCAATGATTTTGCGTTTCTGAGCTTTAATACTTTCAAGGACTTAAGTGGAGAGCGAGAGATGAGAGAGGATGTTTTAACATGTTTCGACAGAAACAGGAAAGAACCCTGCAAGATTTTATTTATTTACAGCTGTAATTCATTACATAAAGAACACAACCTGAATTACATAGAGGTAAACAAACTAACTAAGCTGTTTGTGTCTCTGCCCAGAGAGCTAGAGTAGTGGTTTAAAGTAGATATGATATAAACCTGTGTAATCTAGTTCTGTGGGAATATAATCTCACAGCCTTCAATCCACTCTACCGGTTGGCCAACAGGCAGTGCCAACCTGGCACAGGTCCCCTCAGCCACCAGGTGGTGATGCAGGGGCTGTTTTACAACAGGGGTGCCAACATCAGAACAGTTTATCTCAACATGAGACCGCCAGCTCTGACATAATGCGGTTCTAACTGAGTGATGTTTTATCCCACTGAGGTTTTACCTAGGGATGCACAGATGCCATTTTTGACCGATATCCAGTACTTCCCTTGCCAAGAAACCCGACCCCGATAACGGATAGTTAAAGTTTTATCATCCTTTTAAGCATTCCAGTACACTTAAATAGTTGAAACGCACAACACTGACCAAAATGTTATTTTGTTGGCATTTACGTATGTTCCCATTACCAGTGAAACATAATCAACACCTATTTCTTTCACTTACTTGCTGTGCTGTTTTGTTGTTCAGTCGTACAATGAAATCCTGGTTGAGAATGAAACATGTCGAGCAGTGAAGTTTCAGCTCTGTCTGTCCTTTCCTCAGTACGAAATCCTCGTCGACCCACTGTGCTGTCAGACTCCACATGCTCATGGGGCTGACGTCGCTGGTCCAAATGTCAGTTGTGAAGTTAATAGCCGTGACGTCCATAGCAAGTAGCTCGTGGATGTGCGTTTTCAACGTTTCTGTGTAACTCCGGTAGGGCTACATCTGAAAAAGAGCGCCTACTTGGTAGTGTGTACCGGGGCTCGAGGTGCTCGACCAGTCGGCGAAAGCCAACATCGTCCACAACAGAGAACGGTTGATTGCCAAGGGCAATGAATTCTATCGTTATTGAATTTCGCCTTTTGCGTCTCTCGCTGAGATTTTCTTGAACTTGTTTAGTTGTGCACTTA